>NW_008666718.1:0-43511 GCF_000695815.1 Acanthisitta chloris | reverse complement strand
TACATTTAGTTCACAGTCAACTGAAAAACAAAATTACTGTGTTGCTGAGGTACAACTTTGCCCAGGTAACTCTGTTCATTGCACTCATTTGAAACTTTCCCTCCATCTCAGCAAACATTCAACTCAAATGCAAAGAGCAAAACAAACAAAAGGAAAATATAACAATAAAATCCAGCAATACAACCCAAGTCAAATAGTTTAAAGGCCAGACTACACCAGGTGCTAGAAATTTTCAAAACAAAATTCTTGTCTTTTTAACCTCCTTTTCCTCTGAAGAGCTCTTTTCATATACATATTCTTTATATTTCTATTTTACATACATAATGCCCCTGGTCTGCCTGGCTAAGAGAGAAGACACATGAACTGTTATGCAGGCAAAAATACAGTAACACTCTCAAGAACAATATTCTGTGTAAGACAATGCAATAGTGCAAACTATATAGTGAGCTCTTAAAAAACCCACGCTTGTCTGTCTAAGCATGCGTAGTTTGTTAAAGAGATAAACCAGCTCTGACAGCTATAGCATGTTTTATGAATACAGCAATGCTATTTTTTTATCCCGGTTCATGCAAATAGCTCCATTCAGTTACTAATTTATTCAAAACTGATGAACCCCTAGGGAGGTGCAAAAACAGGAGAGCTTATTTTCTAGTCCATCAATAAAATGAAAGTGTGATTTCTCCTAGTTCCACAAACAAATCTGGAGGGACATGGGTAAGCAAAATCAATTAGATCTAGCCCCTTAACTACAAATATCTTCCTTTGGTAAGTAGATTTTAGAAGTATTTTTTCTAGTTATTCAGTATATGTAAGGCAAAATGAACTTTAAAAAAAAAAAAGAAATCTATCATTCATATGGACATTCATCAAATCATCAAGTACTCTAGGTTGGGAGAAACCTTTGGAGGCCATCTGGTCCAAGCCCTTGCACGAGACAAGGCTAATTTCAAAAACAGATCAGACTACTTATTAAAGGCTTCAAGAGCAGAGAAATCTAGGAAACCTCTTCCAGTGCTTAACCTTTCACACTGGGGATATTTTCTAACCTTTTACCTAATAAGAATTCCCCTGCAACAACATGTGACTCTTGTCTTCTGTTTATACTATGCATCTCCAAGAAGATCCACCTCCTTCAATTGCCCTCCTTTAGATAGCTGAAGGCAGCAACCAGATCCCCTTTAGTCCTCTCATCTTCCCACTTGAGTAAATCCAATTTCCTCAGCCTCCTCCCCTGCAATTATGCCCTTGCCCCCAAACCACCTCAACATTTCTCTGCTGGACTTGCTCTTCATAAACTCTTTTCTTGCACTGGGAAGCCCCACACTGGACACAATTCCCTAGATGGAAGCTCCAGGGTGCCAAGTAGAGGAGAGCCATTGGTTCCCTCTATCTTCTGGCTGCACTTTTGCCAATAGAGAACAGTATGCAGTTGGCCTTCACCGCCTCGAGAACAGTACAACAAAATAATATCCAAGATACTGCAACACAGTAGTATTTAACCAAAAGTAGCCTGATTAAAGATAGGCTGAATAAAAAACAGCCTAAGAAAAAAAAATTCTAATTTGAAGTGTCAATCACTGCTTTGCAACAAAGGGAAAATTAGGACTGAATATATACACTCAAAAAAACCCCTAAAATTAATAATGAAAACTTAAAATTCATATTAAATAGTTATATACTTAGTCACTATCCAATATATCATGATATTTAGGGGTAAAAAAGAATGAAACATTCTTTATACTTACTATTTCGGGTTTTTTTTAAAGCATGATTTGGGCAACAAAAATCCCAAAAACAAACAAACAAACAAAAACCAGCCAAAAATATTTTAGAATCATTCTAATTAGAATAATCCTTTGGGGGACAGGAAAGAAAGTGTTGCTAAACCAGGTTGTATTTTTGTGCTATTTTTCTTCAGTTCATATTAGCTATACTAGATATATCCAGATCCTCAAAACAGACAGAGGATTAAGCTTTTGAAGAGACTGCCTGAGCAGCCTAAGCAACAGCATGCATGGAACCAGGGTCCTGTTGGCCAAACAAGCTTTGCCCTGAAAGGCATCTGGCAAGAGAATTGTTGTCTCCATTTGTGAGTCTGAAGATCAGCAATGAAACCCTACTGATGACAGCACACAAAAAAAGCTGCATATACTCTTGTAAATCCTCAAATCACAGCAAACTTGAATGCCATGAAACCAAAGTATTCCTGGCAAGGCATTTCCTTATGGACTCCGAGAAGGGTAAGTCATCTGCTTAGCCAAAAATCAATGCTGGTGAAATTAAATGAGACGGGATAGTATTACACGAGATCACAAGAGCACTTAGGTGCTGCAGAGCAGTGTTTTGTCAACAGTTGAGCTCAGGATGCTGGGATTCAGTATGAAAATTATTAATTTATCACCACCAATGAGGAGTCAAAATCACCATTTACAGTACTGGCCCAGGAGAGAAATAAGATGAACAAAGTAACTGGAAAAAATCCTTTAAAGATGCTTTTCAGCAAGACTCAGAAAGCATTTCTGCCGGTTTTACAGAAAATTAGTATCTGGCAAGATAATAAAGCAGTCTGTTTACTTATCCACAAATCACATGAGTATATACCAGCAGACTAATTTGGGGTTTGCATCAGTGGTTTTGTGCAATCTCAGCACATTGCAACAAACGTATTTACTCACAATAAAACTTAGATTTTACCAATAATGCTTAGAATATAAGTGTTGCAATAGCTGAGTGTTGTGCTGCAGCACTCAGACAAAAGATTTACCATGTCTTTCTGACAACACATGTTTCTAGCCATTTTTGGTACTGTTCATTGTACAAAAAAACCATTTCTATCCCTGCTATATAAATCATTTTGGACATTAGGGAGGATAAGACGCTGGACTATGTGACAGTTGCAAATGGTATCTTCCACATTTTGAAATATCTATATTATCTTATTCAATAATTTTTTTCATGAAACAAAGTACCAAGCACTGATTCTGCTCTATGGCTGCTTCTGGCTCAATGTCCTGCTAAAATAGATATTCTAGGTTTTGCCTAAAATTTTAGGTGATTTTAACAACTCTTGATGCAGAATAGGTAGATGAGAGGCAATATCAGCTGAGTGTTTCTGACAACCTGCATTGTCAAGAACTAAAACAATGTACTGTAAGAAAAAAATTTACATGTAATTATATAGTATAACAGTTTAGGAAGCTCCCTCCATATATGTCATGTCTTCAACAGTAGTTCTTCTATTTTGTTTTCCCTTTTCTATTGCATAGTATTTGATGTGCTCTTATTCCTGTGCAATTAAAAGTGATGGCTACTGAGCAACCAGAGGAATGTAGTTTACTCAAAAAAGTAAACCCCACTGCAGTGCCTGCTTATGCAGCAATGCTTCATCGCATCACTAAGAGATTCCCTTTGTGTTCTAAAATAGATGTACTGATCTTAAAAAAATGAAAAAAAAGGAGAATGAAAATGAGATAGAAAACAGTTCAACTGATAACACCAGTCTTTGATTTCCTCCACCAATTTGTGTACTTCAACACACTCACTTTCCCAGAATTTCAAAGTCTTCTCTTATTCCCAAGAAACACCCTAGTGAGGACAGTGACCAGAGGTCTTCCTCACCAGAGTCACCCACTAGGTACCCACATGCCCTGGCACAGCCAGGACACATCCTGCAGCTCCACAAAGTTCACATGTAGCCTGAGTGTCCAGGGCACAAGCACACATCCCCAGGCACACAGTCACAGCTCTTCCCTCCAGCAGCAAAAGCTGAAAGACTCAGGCAGGACATGATGTAAGTGATTCTCTGTAACCAGCCTGGAAGCAGCATTTAGAGCAGTGCTGACAAAAGCCACTAAGCTTCCCCGCTCTGTGGTTGTATGTGAACAAAAGAAAAAAATAGGAAGTAAATGCAAATAAAAGTGCTACATTTTTCCTTCTCAGGATTCCACAGGATTATTGCATTTTGCATCACCACAGAAAACTAGAAACAGTTTGAAATCAAAAAGTGCAGAGACAACAACACTACACAGAAAATTGTTGCTTTGAGAGTCTAACACCCTTCCATAGAAAGCAGATTTTATGGATTTGTGTTTTGGCCATAAATAAACTGCAAATAGCATCAGGATTTTCAATAACCCAATGTGGTGCGCAATTAGTTTACAACCTAATGTACTAATTCCCCCCTATAGTGTCAGATTGTGAACTCTTGCCTTCTAACTGCATTGTTTGGCTTCAATTATTATTGTTTATTAATTACTTGCGCTATAGATATGGCAACTCAAATGTCAAATAAATAGAGACTTGCTGTACTTATAAGGCAATCTAAGTCCCCTGTTCCCTCTCCCCTGAGAGAGCTGATGAAGCGAACACTGAGAAGCACTTCAAGAGAAGTGGAGAAAAGACAATTTGACTTTTCAGCTTTTCCCATGGTACAAGCTGGTCCTTCTCTCTGGACCAAAATTTGGCCTTTCCCTGGAAGACAGAATAGCAGGGAGGGCCCTTATAAGCACAACCCATCTCCAAACTCACTTCACAACCTTTTAAGACACCTCCCCCACCCATCAGTGTCCCTTAGCATGGATGCAGAGCTCATCCAAGACCCCGAGACTAGATTTTAACAGAAAAATGCTCAAGAAACCAACTCACCTCTTTTACACACTATATGAAGAAAGGGAAGTGAAGTGAGTGGGAAGGATCACAACTGTAGAAATTACACATTAGGTGAAGAAACTTATACATCTGTCTTTGGCTTCCTAGGAGCCACAGTTACACAGTCTTGATTAAAAATAAAAACTGAAAAAAAACCAGCAAAGTACTTAAGCGACACTGTTGTATAAGCCCAAATTATAAATTATGTCCAGTAATTTGACATCTTACAAAAGGGATATTTGAGTGAAAGTTCAAAGCATCTAGTATAACTCAGACCATGGGGCATCCTAACATTCCTTTCAGGCCTTACATTGTGAATTTATGTGAAAATATAATTTTATTATGATTTTACTCAGAAAGTCCTTCTTGGTTTTAGAAATGCTTCAGTTTAATACTTTCAAGCAGAACATGCAGGCAACAGCATACTTGCCTCCTCTTTTCTTCATATGCTATATATTCATAACACTTTTTTGACATTCAACCTTTTGCAGCTGATACTCCAAGAACAATTTTCTTCCAGGCTATATTACCTCCCTTCAGAAAACAGCATCTGGGGACTTATACAACAACAGAAGCTTTTCCCCCTGTGGGCTAGGTTTTGGCATTAAAAAGCAAATGTTGAGCCAGAAGTTTCCCTCACTAACATAAGTACCAATTCAACCCTGCCTTCCCTCAAAACAAACTTAATTTACAGCAGTAGAGTTCAACATCACAATCAGACCCTCTATCACAAGGTAACTAGCAACCCCGTAATTTAAATGTATTTAGCATCCCTACATGCTCAAATGCAGAAAGGTGACCTTTCCCATGTCAAAAATACAAATCTGTGGTCACTCCCACATACTCCCATTTTTATGTGGCTCTGAACTGATGACACCATGAAAGCATAACCAGCCTTATACTCTCCTTTATTTGACTTGCGTTGCTACAGAAGCATCTGCCTCTTACTCTCTAGGTAGGTTAGGATGAGATTTTTGGTTTACTTTTAAGGAAATAACAGCTATTTTTGGAGACTATTTATAGCTGTTAGTTCAAAGTCATGTAACAAAACAGCTTCTCAGCACAGTTGCCTTAATTAAGTGCGGGTTCAAACCAATTTCAAAACAGTGTTTCAGAAAGACTTTAATTATTAATATTATTCTCATATTAGTGTCACTTTTGTGGGAAAGAATATTTTTTAAGTGTTAGTCGTCATGCCTACTGGAACTATTGTGTTACCTGCAGAGGATTCCCTGTACAAATAAATCAATGAGATGTCACTGTGACTTATTCAGAGCTGGAATGGAAGATGCAAGGGAACCAACACATGCAAAAGCACAGGATTATATGAAATATAGAGTGGCAGGGGAATCACCTCTGAACAGAGAAGAATGTTTTCTTAATAAAGGGTCTTTATTAGTCATTATATTTCAAAACATTTACCTGACCTGTTTCTTGTTTCCATTCTGTGCAAAAGACTTCAAGGTAGCAGAAGACTGAGAGTTACAAGTGTACCACTGCTACCAACAATTTAATAAGCCTGTTATCTCAAAGGAGCTGAAAGGGTTGGACAGATGCCCTGTCATACATCAAGTTCAATTGCAGAGCCATATTGAAAAGGAAGAATAAATTATTTCCCCTCCACTCCGATTTTACTCTAGGTCAGCATAAACTGTATTCCTCCTTCTCACTTTTGATATACGTCAATTGGGGGCCAAATAAAATACTGTGTCTCACTCCTTTGGTTCACACAGGAAGTAATCCTTTCAGAGAGTCAGCATCCTTTCAGTGGCTGCCTAGCATGAGAAGGCTGAGAAACATGAGGGAGGACACAGCACCACAGGGCCGCCAGCACACCCTTTCCACACTGCAGCAGGACCCCAACCTTCTTCCCCTTCTTCCCACCTCTCCTCTCCTTTTTTTTTTCCTTTTCTTTTTCCAAACTATGATCTCTTACCTTTCAGCAAAGCACTCTAACTTCAAGTTTGGAAGGTTTTCCAGGGGTCAGCAGGGGAGAAGCTCTTTCTTTTTGGAAGTATTGCCAAAACATACTAAACACATAATCAGAAGAGAGATAGCAAAGGTGGGAAGAGAGCTGAAAGGGCAGTCTGGGAGAAGCAGGAAGGAAGCTCACTGACAGGATGGCAGTTTTGGGTCTCATCTGATGCTTAGTGTGTATATAAATAATTTTTCTAATCACTTTAGGCAGCTTTATTTCCAAGTAATACTGAAGGATTAACATCATCAGCCCAGAGCTGCAAATCCCATTATTGTTAAAATCATGGTACATTACAACTGCACAAGCATTAATAAAGCTAACACAACCACATAGCTCAATTTCTGAAATTTAATACATCTTTCACAGTAAAAATTCCCATTTAAAAAGTTCAAAGGGTTAAATAAAAAATATGTAATGTGTCAGAGCCAGAAAGAGACGGCAAAGGGTACACATTTATATCCTACTACCAACCCTCCTCACAGCCCCAGAGAGTCACATCTGCACACAAAAGAAATAACATAAATGTCATAAATGTCAACAGACCACTTCAGGAAAGAAATAAGCAGCAACACTGGATCCTAAATTCTTGTTACCTGAGTTACAAAGTACCACTATTTCTGCTCAATTTCACAGTCATCAGATGCCCTGGGATGCTCAAGCCTATCCAACAGGCTCTGGCTTTCTCTGAGGTCTCCCAGGGCCAGTTATTCTCACATCCTTCACACTGCTTTGCCTAAAGCCTGGAGGCATTATTCCCTGTAAACAGTCATGCTGTTGCCTGGCTTAGTAACTATTCCAAAGACAACAAAGTAATTCTGTCTTTCAAAATGCACTCTGGTTTCCTATCAGGTGTAAATCCCTACAAGATAAGGCTCAGAGCCCTGTTTCTGCCTGTTAGTATAAGAACCCAGAGGAAAAAAAAGCCCATCAAAGCCTTCTTTCATATTTTCTGTTCTTCTGCATGTTTGCTTTTTAAACACACATCAAAATCCTTTGATACTCTTCTGTGAACATTACAAAGAAAAAAATGCTACTTACACTTTTTGTATTTATGAGGAAAACAATCCCCTTCTCAACAAAATGTTTTAAAACACTTAACCACTTCAGTGGACTCTACAAGAAATACTAAATCAGCAGAGAGCGACTTCCATCCCAACACCATTGATTTCAAAGACATGGTAGAAAGTTAGGTGATAGGTGGGCACAGAGTAATCTCAGTCAAGAAATGAGGGTGACAATTTGCAGGAACTACCAATCTGCTAAAAGCTGCCTTTGAAAAGCACAAACCAAACATGTCTGTTTTGAAAGAGCATGAAACTATTAAAATATTTGCTAATAAAGAACATATTAGAACTTCAGAGCCATAAATTATGCCATGAAGAATGACTAGAAATTTGTTTTCAAAGACACATCATTAAGTACATGAATTAATTTTATTTTGTATGATAATAGCAAGCAAAAAATCAGATGAACTGTGTCAGACCATGGAAAAGCAGGGAAAAGTTTGGTTTTTCTTACCTAAACATGCTGCTAAGTCAAGACCAAAGGCTTCTAGATGAGTAGAGCAGGAGAGGACCAGGCACAACATAATTATATAAAATAATGCATATTTCATTTATGTAGTCTTGTGTTGCATGGCTGATCCTCATAACATTTACATGGGCACTACTTACTGACTCAAGTAATGCCACCACTTCAAAGCCACCAAAATGTATCCATAAATAGACTTTGACCCTCACCATAGCAAAACCAGCCAGATATGCAGGTTCACATGACCCACAGCAAATCCTATAATCACTCCCTCCACCTTCCAGGCACAGGCTGCTGATGACATTTAGCAAAATCCTTTTGAACTTCTTGATAAATGTTGTTCTCCCTTGTCAAAAACTCTAAATAAATAAGAGCAAGACGTTGTTGTAGCCAGATCTGCATCTCCCACTCATCCCAGAAGGAGAAACTAAGCTAGTCAGGATAACTTACAGACACAAGCTGACAGCCCAACTGCTGATGACTGGGAACAAGGAGCAATCAGGTTGAAAGTACATCATTTTAGGAGATTGCCCAGCTAATAGCTGCATATTAACAAGTTCCTACTGGAGAAATGTCTCCTTTAAGTTCTACAGCCTCTGTTTCCCTCCTGCTATATTCTCACATTCAGATGGGCAAAACAACCTCCCTAGGAGGAAAACACCTTTTACTAGCATCCCTCCTCTCTTCCTCCTCCTGCTATAAAAAAAAATATAGCAACAAAAAAGCCACAGTTCCGGCTCAGCTATCATCCCCAGAGTAGATGTGCTCTCCATAACCTTAAATGCCAAAGGAAAGGGAACAAAGGGCTCCTTCCAGAGCTCCTCCTCTCATCCTGTCTTCCTTAACCCACAAAGTAAGTATCACCAGAGATGACCACAAGCCATCATCTCCTATACATCAGAACAAAACCAGAACCCTTTCAGACTCAGCCTTCAGTGATCACCACCCTCCCACTTCCAGTACCGTCATAAGGCTGTGCTAGCTATTATTTATGCTGGTTTTAAACAGTGACTATAGCACTAATCCCTTTTTCAAGACTGGGAAGGACCTAATGTTTCTCAAGACATGGAAGATGCTCCTATCTTCCCTGTAGAAGTCCAAGGACTGCTGGAGAAGTCTCAGGTTATACTGTGCTAAAGATGCCAAGTGCTCAGTGCAAATACCATTTTAAAGACAGTTTCCTGACAAATATGGTGTGCCAGCCACTAAAAACAAACAGGCATAAGAGAGTATCTGGTATAGCAAAGACATACATTTCTCCCTCATCTTTATTTGATCAGATTTGAACAGAAGCCAAATGGGACTCCTGACAAAATCTGGAGCCAGCTCTTCAAAGAGGTGGATGCCGGGTGGGGGGTGCGGGGGGTGGGGGTGGAAATAACAGAGTGACTGGCAAACATCTCCCCAGCTCAAGTTTCATCTGCATCGCCATCCATCCATTTCCATCTGTTACCACCTGCAGCTGAGAAAGCTGCTGCTTTAGGAGGGGCTTAGTTACACCAGGATAACTTTTGTTGTTAAGGAATCTGAGCCGCACAACCAGGAGGGAAGAATACGTCATGACCTTTTTTTTTTTCTGTTTCATAATATGAAAAACTAAAAATCTACCAGCTCCAATGCTTTCAGCTGGGCATTTCTCTTGACTCTAAGTGAATCAACTCTTCCTAATTCAACCTCAGTTGTAGGCAGACCCCCTCACTATGCAAGCTCTAAAGGAAAACACTTGAACTCAACACAGCCTGAATGAGGTGGAAACACCACTAAATTAAGAAGTATTTGGGAAATAATAATGAGAAAAAAAAGCCTTCATCATTTTTTAGATACATTTTTAGCAAACTTTTAAAGACAGACATGTTCCATTTTCTTCTTTTTTTATTTACTACCTCTGTTAAAGGCTGCAAAGTACAATTCGCAAATGTTGTATACACAAAAAGCAATTACAATTATCCCAAGTACTTTTGAATTCACTATTCTAAGTATAAATTTTGAACAGAAGACTCCTTTAAACCTTAACAAACATTTTATTAGCTAAATATTAGCTATGTATATAGTTACTTTATTTTTAACTTATTCCTTTATGGACAATTACTGCAACAAACTGCAGATGATTCTAATGAAAAAAAAAAGGAGATGGGTAAAATTTACGCATATTTTCTCACAAAGTGTATTGTTTACTATGCCTCTCAAATTCTAGTGCAACAAAATCAACAGAAATCAGCATTCATACTTACATCTTTATCAAGAAAGAAAACACTATACCCTTCTATTCAAGGCCAGGAAACGTTTTATTAGTCCCAGACTTTTATTCCCAGGAGGAGGTAAGAAAAATGCAGCATGCATTAATGAGACTGTAAGCACTTCCTACTATGAAAATATCAGTACAGTCACAGATGCCTCTTAACCAAGTTTGCAATAATTCAGAGGGAGTATTAGAGACTTCTCATTTTGCTTGTTTAACTGAAACAAAAAAATCAAGGTATGAAAAGAAATGGCTTGTGTCTTTACACAACCCACAGCCTCATATCACGGTAATGCTCAGATCTTAAAATCAGAGACAGGAGAATACAGGAAGAATACCACTCCTCTTGATTAATTTTTAATATCATTTGACAGTTTAAAGGTCTACATTCTTTTTGCTTCAGTATAATTCCCTTTCAATTATCAGCAAAACCAGATTCAGTGAGTAGATTTTTCTTCCTGGCAATTTTCAGACAGACATGGCCCCAGGTAGGATAAAGTATGGGGATATATATTTATACATAGCCAGAGGCTCAGGGTTTCATGAGAAAGGTTACCAGCTAAATAAATTCTCCTCCATAAGGTGTGTTGTTTGCCAGAAACCCACAGGATACACTGACCATAGATGAGAACAGAGGTTAAGGAGAGTAAAGTCAACATAACCTTCTCTTCCTAAAGTCTGGGAAAACAGAATGACTTGACAGGCTGATCCAGAGCTAATCCTAGTCTGGACTACTTCACACCAGTCGGGGGGGCCGGAGGAAGAAACTAAGTTCATTCCAAAGCAAAGAAAACCTCGGAATCTAACAGCCCAGACCCCTTCCAAGCAGATTGATTTTTGGGTGCCTCTCCTGAAGACATGTTCAATGTAACACCTAGTAGAAGACACCTGCTTCTGATTTGCAGATTCTCTTGCAGACTCCACAGACAAATACAAGATGGGGTTTTTTGCACTCCTACATAGTGGTAGGGGTCACCTAGCAATGGTAAGGATTAATAAATAATACAGTTACTCTAATCTTGCAGTAACTTCATTCTTTCAAAAGATTTAAGGAGTGCCTCTGCACAGTAATACAGAAATCATGACCTTGATTAGATCTAGATCTTGATTAAACTTGATGACCAAAATATGATGCACAGGTGAAAGGTCACGGATCACAAATAAAGATCATAGCTCCCTAACCAAAAGCAAAGGAGATTAAAATACATGACTAATACACAGCTACTTTACTGTTCTCAGTGCATCTTGGAAAACCAGTTAACCATCCATACGGATAATGTGTTTTCCCTATTTCCAAACTCTACCAGGAAAATGCCTTATGTTCCAAGCATATACCAGACAAGTTAATCATATCTTTCTTTACCCAGTACAAAATTGGAAGATAAAAACAAACAAACAAAAAAAAAAAAAAATTTAGGAGCAGGGAAGGGGAGAAAAAAGAGACAGCACTGTACTCCTTTCTCCCTAACAATTTTCATGCACTTATTAACAAAGTCAACTCCACATTATTCTCATATAGTAACTTCCAATTCAGACAATAAATAAGATGTTCTAAATAAACAAATATGATTTGTAGCTTGAAGATTCATCACGGGACCTATGCAAACTGAAGGGGTAGCTATATAGTCATCCAGGGAAAGTATGCTGTTATCAATTGCAGATTAGCCACTAAGGGGTGCAGCATACTTCACTTCTGCTTTACGTTCTGCTTATCCATATGATTTATACATACGACAGCTATTCATTCTTTTAATGCCTATGATAAAAGCCTAACCTAAGAATGTTAAACCCTACATGAACCATGGTGTAGTTATTCATTATGTACTTTAATGCAGTGTATACCAGAGCAGTCAGATAAATGAGTCTACAATCATTTTTGTACATTTTAAGTACAGCCATATCTCCTCATTTGCTGGCTTCCTTGATAGGAACTTCTAACTGTGACTAACATGTAGAATACACAGTTATCTTAAGTACCACATCTGTGAGAGGAGAGATCTTACATTAACCAGTTGAGAGTCAACAGCAATATCTTTACTTTACAAAGTGGGACAATACATTTAACAACTTTTGAGAAGCAAATGTTTCTTTTTCCTCTTGGAGGAAAAGAAAAATAAATGTTTGGACCTCTACAGTCTTAAATGGAAACATTCCTGAACCTCTTGCCAAGAATTTGCCTCCCCCTGCAATTAGTATATAGTATGCTATACAGTTTTCTTCGGTTATTTCCTGATAGCATGTTATTTCTCCTCACCAAGAACATTACTGTACTTAGTAAGCACAGTTTCCGAGGGAGGATTGAGGCACTACACCATACCAACTAATTCCTAGCGAAGCACTTTCCAATCCTTCCACACTGAACAATGGCAATATGATACACTGGCAAGGATTTGGCTTGGCTATCAAGGACTTATCCTCAAACATCAGTTTTGTAATTCCAAGATTCCTTTAAGCACATAAATCTTGGATGTACTTTTCTTAACTAAAACTTACCACTTATTTGCAAGCTACCTTTGAAGCAAATGTGAAATCATCCATTTAGAATGCTGATTCCTGTGCTTGCAGCTCAGAACAATCCACGGAAGCCTAGCCTGATGAAGAGTGTGATATGAATCTCTTTGCTGGAGTGCTATGCAAGGCTTCCTGTATTAAGGAGCTTAACACATTTCTTTTTCTAAATAAATCTGCATAATTAGTAAGCTGTGTTCATACAGCTCTGCAAGTTATTTTAAAGGTAATTAACATTCTAGACGATCAGGCCTTTTGAAAAAGGCCATATTTTCCCTGAGTTCAGAACACGAATGGATTAGTTCCTCATATGCAAACTGGATGCACTATTCACTAGCATGGCAGACTCAATTTCAAATCAGTCTTCCACTACCGGTGGTGACAATACTGTCAAAATAAGAGAAGCCTATAAAAAAAATACCATGCAACAGATCTATACCTAACACTTCACAAAACATAAATACATCAATTAACAGTCTTGCAAAACAAAACAAAACAAAACTGTAAGAAAATGCTACTATTGTGTATCAAGGACACTGAGTCCTAAGTGATAAAGAAGAAACTATCTTCAGGTAACAAAGCAGGGAGCACAGTTCTCTACAAATGTTCCCTTTGTCTTTGGTCTTTAAACAGCCTTCAATACCAACGAGGAGATTAGAAGCATACCTGGAGGTCACCTAGAAGCAAGAATTAGTATTTACAGACAGGATCTTCAATTAAGCAATATTCTTACTGACAAAGGAATGACACTTTAATACTAGAAACTGTTTTCACTGAGAAACTGGTTCTAGTGTCAGGTGAAATAAAGGTTTCACCACTAAAGTGCTAAGAGTACTCAAGAGAGCACAGAAAATTGGGGATTTATGTGGAACAAGAAACATAGATGGAAATCACTTTTAACTTGTTTATCCATGAATCCAACTCAATTACACGCTCTAAAAAAAAAAATCTTTCACTATCAAATATTAAACAAAATTTCACAGAATACTTAAAACCAGCCTCTCTCACTGTGAGGCAAGAAATGCATTTAATTTACACATGTTAATGTAATTATGCAAATGTCAAAACCCTCATCATGTCCTGCAAATAGTTTCATTCTTTTGGGAGTTTATCTACTCAGTTTATTTTAAAACATGCTTTTCATCTCTTAATTGATTCTCTTCTGTCCCACCTCACCTCCAGGAGGCAGCAAGTATCAGGCTGACATCTTCCCTGCTAGCCAAGCACACCTTCTTCTGACAGAAGAAGGCACAGACTGCAGCTGTAATTAAGGATGCCTTCAGTCACTAAAAGCAAATGCAAGGGCAGGAATAGAAGCCAGAAAGCCTTCTTCAGTTTCCAGATGCTGTGATGAAGATGCAGAGAGAAAAGCCACCAACATTTCTGACATCCTGGGCATCCACCCAAAACACGTAACACAGATGCTAAAAACAAGCTGAAGCCCAGCCATGAAGTTTGAGACAGACTATGTAAGAGCATTCTTCAAGCTGTCATTCACTATCAGTGCTCAATGATAAATCAAGGATACAAGTCACAACTACATTCTCTGCTACTTAATTAAGCCACCACATGCAGCTTCCTTCCCTTCCCACCAACTGTGAAACTTAAAGGTTCAAGAGAAAGATACTTACATCAAGAAGGTCATTTTTGTCTTACTCTGCAACAACATGAGCACCATTAAGGTCAAGAGCACTCCTTGTGCTATACACTGCAGTCTTTCCTTTCTTTCACTACAGAACACGAACACTTAAAGGACTTTGCCCATCCCCGTTTCTTCTGCAGTGCAAATCTTTGGCCTGTCTTCCCACAGACAAACAGCAGAGGCCTTACCACAAAACCCATTCCCTCATTACAACTTTGCTCTGCAGGAGAGAATAACAATGCTTTTACCTAGTAGGAGATGCAAGGCCACCATCTTTACAAGAACTTGTTTCCATAAAAAAGATCAAAGACCATATGGCATCCTATAGGAATTCCCTTATAGGAAACCATTTCACAACACACTCAGAGAATAAGGGAGCAGTTGTACATACACCTAAGCCACTAAACCCACCGTTTCCATTTCACTGTCAGTAAGGATTTATGGTAAGACTCCTTATCTGAATGAATAATCAAATTGCTTTAGGAGTCTCAGTTTTATGTTATCATACACAATTATACAAGAGCAATGGCAAAATAGATGTTATCTAATTGGTAGAGGGATTCCCAAATCCTTTGAATAGAGATTGCCTATAAGCCATAAAATTAAGTAGCCCACGCAATTGCACAGCAGTGAAGTGGAAACAAAAAGATCACATTTATAGAGGAGATCGGTTAAATTACTGACCAAGAATATATGATATGGAAGCGTGGTTTTAAAAACATTACTGGAGGCAACAATATCGCAATACAGAAATGCATGCATGGCATGGCAATGTGTTAGCAGAATTCAGTTGTTCATCTAGGAATCAGATGAAAGGCTATTGAAGTTCAGGAAACTGCAGGTGAAGTGTTATCACTGTTTAAATGAAACATTTTAGACAGTGCTCAAGTATACCTATTAAAAGACTTTTTTTATGTTTCCTTTATCTTTTAGCTTAGACAACACATCTTTTAAATAGCAACGATGATATCTTTAAAAATCATTAAATTATCTCTGAATTGTTAAAAAAAAATACTACTGGGGTGTGTTAACATTACAAGCACACTGACACAGCTACTTCCAGCTTTGACGCCAAGGATCAAATCAAGCAATTAAAACAGCAACTATGGATGAAGAACTGCATTAAACTTCTGATGTCAGTTTTCTATATGCATGAGTACAAACATGTACCAGCATACTGGAACTGCATCTGCAGAGAACAGACTATCCAGTCCAGTAACACCATCTTTGAAAGTGGTCTGTGCATGTTTAATTGTTTTTTCCTTGGCAATCTATCTATGCTGCAGAATAAAAAAAAGTAAGTGCACCAAAACACAGTGAGTGCAAGTCAAGCTCTACTTCAGCTCCTCTGAAGATTGCTGTTCACTTGGATTTTATTCCTCTTTCGAATAGGAATTCAATGATAATTCTTTCTTTCCCATGCAGCGTTACTGAGACTCATAGCTGTTGTGATAACATACTTGAGAAACAGCTGTATCTCAGACAAATAGACTTTCATAACAACTCACTTCACAATGTCTGATTGTTCTGACACAATTTGATTTCTGTCACCCATGGTGAAAGAGATATGTCAGGCTACTTATACCACTTAGAGAAAGCCAAGCCCAATGAGATACAAGCATATGACTGAAAACTCTCAAAGATCCGTGTCAATTAAGAACAAACTGTTAAGGGCAATAAGCAGCTGCTAACCACTTCCATAGACTGGAAACAAAAATTACACTGTCCCACAGAGCTCCTCCCACACTTTCCACCCCACCCGATCACCATCAAAAATGTCTGTGCTATTTCAGGTATATTTCAAGGTATTTTTTCTGTCAGTCTTGAACTCTGTCACTTAAAAATCCTTAACTTTCGCAGCAAGTTCTAAGGCACAAATTCCTTTTTCATCATAACTTGAGACTCAACTTCCTATCCACTACTTGAAATCAAAACCAAAGTGACACAACTTTAGCACTTACTTGGCACTACTTACTCTCCGACTTCCTTTTTCTTTTTTTTTCCATCTGGCAAGCATTTCAAAATTTAGCACGCAAGTTACACAGGCTCAATTCAATTCCTAGATTAGATCGTGAACCCTAGATGTATGAAGCACTTTCAATCCAGGCTCCAATATGAGGGGTTTATTCACATGACAAGACTTTTTTCCTTAAGTCTTGCTGATTTCATGAAATGCAGGGTGAAATCAGAAAAACCAGAATCTTACCCTCCTGTCAAAAGGTCAGCATCCCTCCTCCATCCAACCCACCAATGCTTCATGTATCTTCTCTGGGTCAGTGCCAGGTTGTCTCAGAATGCCCCCAGGGAGGCAGAAGGAAGGGACTCCCATGGCCAGAAGTGTTGGTGAAAAAGGCTTTCTAAAAAGCATACCCGTTACCTCTAGCTGATTTTATAGTGGTAACACTGGATAATTGTTGCAAAAGGTTTTCTGGGTCCTCTACAATCATGCAAATTCAGTTCAAAATGATCCACAGAGCAGTTATTAAATGAGCACTGACAGCCTTGTTTGTTAGATTTCTTCCAAGCATCCTTCTCCCAATCTTAAAAGTATGATAATTGCCAAAGCCTCTGGTATTTCCCCATGAAAAACAAATTAGGCCTTAATGAAATATGCAATCTTATTCCAACATAGTGAGGCAGATTCAACCCTGCTTAATATTCCACAGCTAATACCAAGCAGCTCCTGGAAGCCAGGGTAGCTCAGGCAGATGAAGCTTCCCCAGCGGTACACATTTACCTGCCTCCCGCTTGATGTCAGGGATGGTAGGCAGACAAGCAAATGCACATGTTTAGTCATGACAAAACTCTGTCCAACACAAGTGATAGGCTGACAGTAACCAGTATGACTGCATTTATTAATACATCCAGAGTGTCAAAAGTCTCATTGCCAATATGCTTTTAAGTGCTTTAATTTAATTTTAAATTTTTGATTCCCAAACCGATCAACAAACAAACTTAATTAGGCTACAGTACCATCATTTGAAAGAAATTAAATGAGACTGTGAAACTACAGTAGGTTCACACAGGCAGCTTGCAATAATCCTATAGACCTGCCTTGAAACACCACATTTCAGTTGATTCCTGATGAAAGCTTATCCCATTTCACTTCTAAGTCCTCCAGACTTTGAAGGCAGAAATCAAGGACACTTTTAAAGAGGCATAGATTATAAAAGGAGTGACTTTCATATTCTAGTCTTCAGCTGCTAAAACCAGACTGAATTTCTGAGCAATTCCACAAGCTGCATTAGCTGAGACAAGTCGATTTCCAAAGAGTGAGTGCTTGCATTAGAAGTCATTATGATTTTTTTCAAGATAGGGTGGTGATATCACTTCACATGCATGCCCACTCCTTTCTCATTTTTTGTCTTAGGCAAGGCAATAAAGAAAATTAATGCTTTTTTTCCCCCCTTCCTAGTAACTAAATTAAGAGCATAATAAAGGACGCTCTACTATTTGAGTAGACTCAAATTTGTTTTCTACTAAGGCAGTGCACTCCTAAACAGCTTTTGGATGTATTTTTCCAAAAGAAAGAAGTCACAGTGCTTTAACAGGTTGATGTAACAATTCACATTTTTATACTGATCTTTGAAAACATACGACGGTTCTTACAGTAGCAGAAACAGTGACACAAAACCAAAACCACAGGAAAACCGTCTCCCAAGTGAGACCACAGTGGGAAAGTATGTATTCCTAAAGGAGAACAGTGCTCTAGCACACTTCCAATCAGCTTTGTAAAATGAAGCCAGACAGAATTAGCTATTATTCAAACACTCCTTACTCGCAGTGTGCTGTATATTTCTCATTCAGAGTGCTGCTCCAAGGGGCAGAGAGGTCCCTGGTCTGACAATAGCCTGCTGCCAGGTGGTAACAATTAAGGAAGGAAGCTCTCCTCCACTGTGCAAATTATTTACTAGCAATCCACACTAAAGCTCATGCCATGACCCAATTCAACCACTTCACTTGTATCATGTCTCTCTCTTCCTGCATGGCTAGGACAAGACAACCTCATGAATTCAATTATGTTTCTGCAGAATACTTTGATTTCTCTAATTAGTCATAAGTGTAGCTGCTTTTAAAAAATCAGTCTGCCTTCTTCCTGCAGCTGAAACCTGACATAAGAAGCATCTTTTTTTTGTTGTGAGTCAGCCTAATTTTGTTTACTAGCTATGTATTAACTTATATCAGCTAAAATTCTAGCCAGGAGCTAATAGCACTAGGGTATTTCTTGGGGTTTTGATTTCTTTAAAACATGAAAAACAGGGGAAGGGGGAAAGAGGATAAAAGATGTGCCACTGATTTTGTAATGGTATTTTTTCTAGAAATCCTGGTTAAAAAGACTGGTATATGTGTACACAGTAGATCAACAACAATGCTAGTCTCTCTGCCTTGTCATCTTTCTACTTGACAGTCTTCTCTTGAAATATTACAGGCAAAGGACATTTTTTTTAAAAAACAATGGTTAACTTGATATATTCTGAATATCTTAGCCACACTATTTGGTCATCTTTGATATCTTGGTCATCTAAACCAAGAAATCAGTATCCACCCCTTACTGCAACATTATTAATTATAAAGGTTATTAATAAACAACTTCTTTAAGTTATAGAAAAGATTCCTATCACACATGTAAGGGGAGGTAAATGTTTTAAATATTTCACTTGAAAAACTTAACCATTACAAATGGAGACAGGGAAGGGGAGAAGTCTCTCCGGTCACGAAATGCACTAAGCCTGTGGGAGCTTCACACCTCTGTTCCCTCTAAGCAATATTCTCACCCCCATAACTACCTTCAACTAGATCTAAATACTTTTAAGATGACAAAGTAAGACAAAATAAATCTTACTCATACTACTAGTATGTCATTCAGGGTCAAGTTTTTAAATCAGAAATCAGTTAAAAAGCAAGTGCTCAGTGTACTTGCTGCTATCTTCAAAAGGTCTCAGTGGTACTTGATAGAGATAAGGATCATCTACCCAAACGTGCACCATGAACCAGCATAGGAGAAAAAAAGTAGAATTCAGACCGCCTCTACTTGTGTTTCCTCTTTATTTGATATAAAAAAACATTGCCAAGTTTGCCAGCATCACACTTCCTGTCTCTTTCTCAGAAACAGCTGGGGGAAGAGGATGAGGATGAAGTATCACAGCCTCACTGGAGACTGCTCACTCCTGAGTATTACACTGATGTTGTGAACTAGAAAAGGGAGGAAAAGTGACAAGTATCTGCATTAACAAGGTTTTACCATGAGCACAGATACCTGTATGCTTCCTCCTTCCCCGTGCACGTAGTAAAACACTACATCCAATACCCTTAAATATGCATCAGTTACTGCAACAGAGAAAGCAACCATAGTCTCTGTATCTTAGTTCCTAAGTACAGGGACCAAAGAAAAAAAAGAAAGGGATGAAAATAACATTTCTCACTATGAAGCCATAAAGTAGGAATAAGACTGTTATGAACAGGACATAGTTAAAAGCTCCTCCTCTCACAGAAGACCTACAACACCAAAGGAGCAGTAAAAAGCAGCAGCAGTAAATGAATTAGGGAGAACCCCAATATACCTAATTCGCATTAAAGACAGCCCAGCCTAGAGTCTGTGGAGCACTTTAACATCACCAGAGAGGGAGACAGTGCCTAATTACTTGCTACAATTACCAAAATCCATGAAATAGGGAGTCCTTTCCTCTATCACCTTGAGAAAAGAGTTGGGGGAGGGGAGGGTTAAAAATATATTTTAGTCTCACCAAAAATATTAAGAAGAGTCCTTGAATTTTACATCATCCTCAACAGTTTAACAAGGTTAGCCTTGTTCTGGAAATATTAAGCATCTACAAAACTGTCAGCCCTGTAACATAATCACTGCTCTATTTCCATGGCAACAAAGGAAACTTTTAATGGAAAGAGATTTAAAGTACAAAGTGGACATTAGTCTCCCGACTGTAACCTTTTCCAACAGAGTCTAGTTACAACGTAACTGCTGACTATCTCTTCTAGAAGGGATTTGTAAGGCCAAAAAGGTCATACACAATTTAAGAGCTTAAAACACCCCTCAATTAAAAGTACAACATTACTCTGAAAACAGTAGTTCACCTCCTGGTTCTTTTATGTACCTGTTCAGGAAAGAAACAATACAGAGTTAAAAGAGAAGGTCCTTAAACAGAAGCAGACTGAAGAAAAGAACAAACTAAGCAAATGCATACATGACTTCTGCTGACACACATCTGTGCTGAGGGAACAGAAACCCTGAAGGTGTTCTCCACCTGTGCATTGGACTGGTGCTGGTTTAAAGCTGACAGTGTGCTTACTCTGTTGTCTTGGTATGTAAAACAAATAAAATAAATGGAGGAATTCTGCAAAAGGCTGAACTGGCAAATATATAGTCAACTATTAACAAAAATACTGTAATAACTAAGCAGGATCTCTTCAGGCATTGCGCTGTCAGTAATACTGCTCAGCAATCCAAAATTAAAACCACTACAAAGAAAAAATATCTGAGTAAATATCAAAACTAGAAAATTCCTGGAAAAGGGGTAAAAAAATATATATATTGCCTTTGAAGCATTTGCCAGTAGATTTGCCTCCTTTACAGCCAGCAGTGCCTAGTGCATCAATGCAAACACTCAGGCAAAGCTGCCCGACCAACAACACTTTTGTGGTAATTTGTTCCAGAGTCATTTTCAAAAATGTCTTAAAGAGGGAATTAACAGTTAATTTTTCCACAGTCAATAACAAATGTGAGGAAGGTAGAAAACCAGAATGCAACACAATTAAAAAACCTAGACAAACTCAAAACTGACATCAGAAAAAAACCAAACGAACAAGTAACAACAACCCAAAAATAACAAAAATAACAAAACAAACAAAATAAACCAAACCTATGAAATATCAGACTGGAACCAGAAAGTACATCTGTTGAGAAACTGGTCTTTACAAAGGCTAAAAATACCTTCTTTCCCGCTGTACATCTCCAACAGAAGGAATAAACAGGAATTTAGAAGTTTAACATCTGGGTAATTCTTTTGGTGGGGAGAATACCACAAACTGGAACTCCTGAAAGTCACCCTGGATTAAGGACTGTAAAGCTGGAAGATCTGCAGAGATCCACTGGCACAGCAGAGTAAAGCTTGACTAGGCTAGGTAAAGAACGGTCTAAGGAGGATTTTAGTTAGTCCCCACCCAGTACTCACACAGTCACTCTGTGGCACATTAGGAGTTACACACACAACATCAATTTTCAAAGCACAAGCTACATCATAAATAGGTGAAAAATTAATTCAATGTTCAATACTGAATAATCAAATATTCAATAACAAGAAAAAATAATTCAAATACTGCTTTTGTATTTCCTTCTTTCCTACTACTTTTTGCAAATGATGAAGGAAAGGGATATAGCACAGGCTCCTGTTTCCAACGCATAAATGCACATTTCTCGTTTTGAAAGAAAGGAAAAGAACAGGCACATTAGGTGTTTTATTAATTAGAAGCCATAAGACACACAAAGGAGCAAACAATCATGAAGGAGACTGTTTCACTCTGTTTTTTAAATGGTGACAGGATGGTATTCATAACACTTTGTGCAAAAAACACTTAGGTACTAATTCTTCTGGGGTGCGCCAGGAGCTCAGGCACCCCTAAACAGATTCCCATGCCCATGTCTGGGGTTTGGGTTAGCTCTCAGGCAGTCAGGAGCAAGTGGGGCTGCCCAATGGCCCCAGCTGCAATGCAAGTGGGTACCTCAAGGCTGCTGCTTTCACCTACAGCTCATCAGATCGGTACCACCAGTGACAGCACAAAGAAAATTGCCTCAAGACTAAGAGACTTCAGAGCCGAAAATGTTTTCAGACAGGAGTTTGACACCTCACAGAAGAGTCAAAGCCAAGCTTACACCACCCATCTAGTATCAGAGCCACAATACAGACATTTCGATAAGAGCGAAAACCAAGAGTGGAACATACATTTTTAATCTCACGACAAGTCTGTGCAGAAATACATTTCTAAATCTTTTAGATGTACCCTTCAGCAGTTACGCTGGGATTAATATGGCATCTTAACAGGTTAGAGGAGTTGAGCATGGAGGGGGGTTATTGCAAAGTCCAGTTCCTCAAAGAGTGTTTGCAGGTTGAAATAATAAGCTTTGTATCACTGTTCTACATTTTTAGGCATTAAAAAATATTATTTAACAGAGTGGCATGGAAGCTCTACCAAAGGCAAATCAGCAATATACACTTGAAAAGGTCTCACATACCAGGTTCAAATGCCAAAACTATTGATCTACCTAGCAGAGACAAACAATGTCTCTGAGACAAACAAGCAAAAAGAGAAAGTAGACCATGCTAATACAATTTAAGTGAGATTCATTTAAAATCAGAAGATTAACTTTTTAACTGTAGGAAAACAAATTATTTCAACAGATAAATTATTTCTAAATTAACAAATTATTTTAACAATACATAAAGTGGAGGCAGTTAATCTGAGCAGTATAGCAGATATACTCTCTATCAGTATTAATGGAATGATTTAATCACCTGAAATGACCAATAGCCTTCTCACTGCCAGATGATATATTATACACTTCCAAATCATTTCAGTGGGGATGCTTTGTAAGAAAAGAACTGAATCAATAGTAGAGCACCCTTCCTGAGCACAGATAGTTCACAAACGCATGCAGAAACTAAAAATAGCAAGAGGAAAACTTTTAAGACATATGCCTCAGGGACAGCGAGATGTCATCTAAAATAAGGGACGTGTGTTCCGCTGAGCCTGGCAAACAGTACCAAATAAAACAGGACCAACTTGGCAGCTCTGTATTTTTGATCTTGTTGCTGCCTAGCCTTCAGCTCCCCAACAGACATACACTGACAACACTTTCTACAGTAGATCACAACATAGATAGCAGGTCCCAATCAAATTTGGTCTACAAACACCTGCCTTTTCCTTCCAGCTCCCACAAGCAGGGATGCAACCACAGGGAACTGCTGACAGCACATCATTACTCCACACCCCACCTATGGGGGCACCAGGGACAGGGCACATGCAGCTGGCATCAGTGGGGGACTGGCTATGGGGGGAGGAGTGCCTGTCACCCATCCTTGGAAATCAAATCCCTACCATTCACTTAGCTGAAACAGGGCAATGGTACACAGGTTCATTGGGGATGATGTTGCTCTTATCTCTACCAGCTTAGCAGAGGTCAGGGCCAGGTTTCTAGTGTCCCTGCAGCTTTGCTGAAACCTGAAGAATCAAAGAGAAACTCCGACTGATGCTGCAGGATTATCTGAGCAAAGCAGGCAGGGGAAGAAAAGCCAAGGGTCTTCAGTGAGGTCGACATGCCCGTTCTGCAGCAAACACTCTTGGAAATCAGCATATCCTTAAGACTGCTGATGCTCCAGATCAAAAGGGGGCCCTGACCCCCAACAAGGGGAAGGTTCTCACAGATTTGTCCTGCTGGCAAAGGTGTCCTGGAGGGTATACTGTAGCTCATGAGTAAAACTGATGAGTAGAACATATTTTACATAAGCACCGTTGTTGGCTATTATTTTTCTATTTTGTGATCTCTTACTGTTCAAGGAACTTCATGTAACATAGAAGAGACACTGTTACTGGTACTTACCAATGTAAATCCCAAAACTCATCTTTACCAAATACTTACAAAAGCAAGAGACAGCAGGTTACATGGATTATAAGAATCAACAAAAAGATCAGGTTCAGAGAACAGAGTAATGACATTAAAGAATCCAACCCATCACTGAAGACACTTTCCTGAAAGACAAGACACTGTAGAAGCTCCAAGCAGGTTTGTCCTTAGCAACAGGAGATGCAATATAAGGGTAAGGTAGGAAAGAATAAGCAAACAAACAAAAAACAACAAAAAACAAAATCCCCTAAAAAGGAAACAGAACAAATTTAACATTGACTTGTGAGAAGATTAGTTGAGCTTGCATCACTTTCACAGTTCACTGTGTATGATGATACAAAGTTGCTTTTGTCCCCAACATTATTTTCTGATAGGGTTTGGGTTTTGTTTGATATGGAAAACAACAGCTTTCCTGAAGAGGAAAAAAAAAGAAAAAAATCCAAACCAAACACACAGGAAAAAAGGGAAAACCTTAGTAAAATACTACTGAAAAATATCCATAAAATTATTTATCTAGATAAAACTATAGCCAGGTCCTCGTTAAAGATGCAAATTTTATTCAGTGAATCAACGGATGAACACAACTTCAAATATAACACTCTGAAGGCTCACAACATCACCTCAGGCAAATCCACAGATTAGCTGGTGGCACTGCTGATGATTCCAAGCTTAAAACCAAAGTAAATATTTATTAATGCTAACTATTGCATTTTGATTCAGTGATTTAAGAAACATAACTATCTTCAGGAAGTATTGAATCCCCTTTTCTCCTAGAGATAATTACACTGAAGGAGCAAAATAGAATTTTCCTAAAGCTTTTTGAAACACGAAGGGAAGGTTATGTGAGTGGGATTTAGATACATTAGCAAAAAAAGCAAGGCAATTGCATATTAAATGCAATTATTTTGATTGTAATAGTCAATCCTTTAATTACAGTTGATGAAAAACATTGCACACAATTTGCTTTCCCCACACCAATGCTCCAGATACAGATTTCCATTACCTCATCAATACCCACAGCATGAAGTAATCAGAAATACCCCATGAGCAAAATCTCTGAGATTTTTATGTTCTTACAAAAATAAGACAGCCACACCAATGTTTAGGTTTATACAAGCAATCCTAGTAAGTAAAATAAAAAACGGGCAGGGGTAGATATGAAATATGTTTGGTCTGGGTGGAGACTCCTTTTCCAGAATAAGGGCCTGAACAACAAGCACTATTTCGATAGTATCTCAAACAGAAAGAGCCCAACTCTAGAAAGATCGGACTGCTTCAGAACTGATGTTATGATACTAAATTAGAAATTATATAGTTCATACTTTTGAACCACCCATATTGCAGATAAGCCATTTATTGACTAAGTCTGGTCCTAGTCTCCATCCCAGTTTTCTGTCTACATCTGCCATGAAAACAGAGCCACAACTGTAGTATCTGCCAGAAGTATAACTCAGATTAACAGTGAAGCACAAATACAATGCGGTTTCAGCTCAGACTCTGAGTATATTTAGACCTCAGAGAAACTCAATAGTATGCACTACCGACATGTCAGCCCTCAGCCTGGACAATTGCCTGCTTTTAGTCCTTTTTCAGGTTGGACAGATTGCAGTTGTGCTTTACATTTCAGAGGTTCCAAAACTCCAATTAAAACTCCTTGAAAACAGAATATTATTGCCACGTGGACTTAAGATAGTTCACCAAACGAAGTGATAGAATCATGCTATAAAAAGTATTAGCATTCCTGAAACCTGTGTATATATATTTATCTTACTTTTACTTGAAATACTATTTTATTTTACTATTTTCATTTTTACTTTTACATATAATAGGTCTTATTGCCTTCTGAACACTGTTATTATATACCTACCACTCAAATAGGTTTCACAGCATCACTGGCTCTGTGCTTAGTGGCAGAACTTATCTGCATGTGGTGTGGGAACAGCCTGCTTGCACAGGTGAACCAGTAGCAACTACAGAGAAAGTTTATTTTCTTTTTTTGTGCCCTAGAAGTACTGCTTTCACTGAAGCTGTTGGTCAGTCTCACCATGCACAGAATCCAGACATAAAAAATGTTGCATCAGCTCAAGGTGAACACAGGCCAAGCCATTAGCACTTCTAAAGCATTTCTCACATCTAAGAAAACAATATATTGAAAAAATAAAATTGATAACTTGAAAATCTCAGAGTATTTTCTTCCTTTGTTAGGATAAGAGAGGAAGATATATGAACAAGCAAGTAGGGATGAGGAAAACTATCGCTATTCTGGTTTTTGTGATAAATTGACAGTCTAATTATATAAAGCATTTCTACCAAGCTCATGCCAGCATCAAAAGTCAGGCAATACGTAGGGAACTACAACTAAACCTTTAATGCTTCATTCATCGCTCTTGAGAACATCCACCCAACATTTCAGTAAAACTCCACACTGAGCTGGTCTCTGAATACATTAGTTGTGGCTACATTTCCAGGTTCAGACCACAAGTCTTGGAGGCCTGGAAGTATAATGTGTCTTGACAAATCTTTTCTTCTTTAATCTAAAAATTAAGTTTTCCTTTGTCCTTGAAGGTAAGACATGGTAGGAAAGAAGAGTAAATCCAAAAAGAAAGAGAATAGCCTATCTACCTGGAATTAAAGATATGTGTGCCATCTATAACAACAGCCTAAGCAAACACAGGGAAAAGAATACTTGTTTAATTCATAACATTTAATCTAATAATGGGGCAATAAATGAATGCCACATGCTGCACAATGCTATGTTTGAAACTCACAGTCACGTCTCATGTTGAGAGGGATCTGCAAACTTCTTCACGGTAAAGTATTCAAAACACAAGGCACAGTGCCACTTTCCAAGAGTTCCTATAGCTTTATCAACTATTTCTTCATACACATAGCCCTATAAATAGTATTGTCTCTGATCATACTTCAGCTCGGCCTTCCATCCAAACTGCTATTATTGCCAAGACTAGCTTAAAGCCTCGTGCTTCATTAGCCACACAGCAGCCTTGGCAAGGACCAGCTCAAAGCAGCAGTGCTTCGCATCATCGCCGTCTGTCCCAAACTAGGAATTAGTGTGAGGAATAGCCAAACAAGGCAGCCACAAAACCATAGCTCTATAGCAATCTAGGCTTTGCACAGCATCAGCTAAGCTTCTGTCTTCGGTCACGTTGTTTTATCCGTTTTCCTTTCCCAAACAATTTATCTCTTTTTTAGGCCACATTGTCTTTCTCCTTGAATGGGCCTAAATCTATTAACCAAGTCATTGCTCATTTCTCCTACTTTCATTCCAGCATCTGTTTTCTGTATGTGTTTTATTAGCTTTCCATTGTAGGAAACATGAGAGGAGAAAACCACCCAAGGAGACAGAGAAAGAACAGGTTAGAAGAGTATGCTGAAAACTCAGGAAAGGCAGGAGTGAAATCCACATAGAGGCTTCTGTGGACAGGCTTCCCTGATACCCTCTGACCAGATTATCAGCACCAATTCCTCACCCCCACTTACTCTATTAGCAGCTATCCCTTCAGACCTGTTGGCCATGCTGACGGTGGGATCTATCTCAGGTTTGTTTCAGCCAGGCAAACGAGTTTAAGTAGTCTGACCCAGCCCAGCTCACTACAAGGGAAACACTTGAGACTGCCAGACTCTAAGGATAACGTCTCTCAGCAAACGCAATAGCAGCATTCATACTCTGAGAGCAATTTTTCTCACAGTTCGTGTACTGGGTTTGGATCTTCTGCATCCCATGCACCTAAGAGTCATCAAGGTATATATATCATTTCGCCCTTCTCTTGTTATGTATTCTGCCTTGCCTTCTCCTTTTTCCAGACCTGCCCTCACTGTCACCATAACGTTTAGAGGGCTCTTGTACCTGCAAACACCACTTGGTCTCTTAAGACGAACCATTATGCATACGCTGTCCCTTTTTCATGCATTGCTTTTCTCATACCTTTCAGCCCAAGGCTCCTTGAGGCAGAGAATCTCTTCAGATATGCTCCTGAAAGCCCTCTAAGGTATTGCTCCCTACCCAATGGGATAACATAACTGAAGCGAATGAAATTGCATGAGCATCTCATCAGTCCAAAACAAAAACCCTTTAAACCTTAAAAAAGGCAACTGGTACTGAGTTGGAAGTGACGAAGTATTTGCCCCAGACACCTGTGCACACAACAGCTGAAGAGCTTTGTACCAGTGTTGAACCTCCTATTGCCTTGCTGTTTTACTTTTTTCCCCTTCTTGCCCACTATACCAAGTCGTACTTGTCTATTCCCCAACAACTGGATTGCACAATCAGCAAGATAATGGAGCTGGTATGCTCTTCTCCATTCTTCAAACACATAGGCAGTATTACCCTCCAACCTGGAGAAGAGACAAGGTTTTGCAGCCATCAGTAAAGAGAGAGAGCAAAGACAGAAGGACACTTTGCAGCCTGAATCTAACCTCAGGCAGGGGGTCATGTTCCTCCCATTACTGGCATTTAAAGCTATGCACATAGAGAAAAATAGCCTGAACAGCATGCTAAAAGGAGGTCATTTAAAACAATTAATAGTAGCTATTATTTTCTTAAGACCTCAACCTTTCCATCTTTATTCAAGTACAATAAAGCAGGTTGAGCTCAAATGACAATTAGACTACAGCTTTTTAGTATGCTCTAGGTAAAACAAGTGAGCACACACAAAGGCCACCTGATAACATTATCTGCATATGCACTATTGTGTAACTGTTTCCATAGGCACAAAGGACTGTCAGGCTGCCATAAGACTTCATGCTAATTGCTTGGTGTTGTGTGTGTTATGAAATGTAAATTAGGACTCCCACAAAAACCTGGAAAACTGCATTTATCTAAATCTCACAGGATTATAAGGGAACAGTCATGCAAATAACACTTCTCACCAAGAAATGTGAAACTAGGCTCTGCAAAGATGCTCTACACAAGGAGAGAGACAGAGATCTGTTAGTGTATATAACAGTTGTTTTGCTGCACATGCAGCTCCAAATCAAATTTGCAAACTGGTGATACATCTGGAGGGAAGAGCCTCAGATGGTGAAAACTGTCACAGTTATGGTAACACAGTGGTTCTTTACCAAGCATGATGTGAAATTAAGTAGTTAATATACATGATGATTAAGACAGTTGACATAATTATCAAATATTGCATGACTCCTATGATTGAGTTGTAGACTGAGGAGGAGGTGGGGAGGCTGCCCTGCAACATCTATTTTACCTCCCCTCTTCCAAAAGAAAGTCTCCTGTTACTAAGTTCTTCTGAATAATAAAACATAATAATGATACTAGTTCCTTACATGCATTTGTGCCAACAAATATAAAAAATACATTACAAGAACAAGCACATCCCATAAACATTTTCACTGCTTCATTATTTATGACCAACCAAGCATTTTATGAATGGTAGTTCTTTATGATGTTTTATATACACTGCCTGTTTACGTACAAAATGTTCACCTACTTCCTCACTGTGGCTGCCCATCATGCAGCTAGAAAGACAGGCTAGACTTCAAACAGCATTGCAAGGGTCTTATTCTCATATCCTTGTAGGTCCTCGATCCTGCAAACACTTAGCCATGTGTTTAACTTTATGTATACAAGTAGTCTCACTGAACTCATTCATGAAATTCTAGCCTTATTTAAATTGCCACAGGTTTTACCATTGACTCCAGTTGGACCCAGATTTCATCTAATGGGACTATTTACATCTGAAAAGCTGAACACATGTCCAAGTGTTTCTAAAACTAAGTCCCAGCTGCAAAGCTGAGGCATATGCGGCCATTTTATCTCTTACTGGCATGTCGGACCTACAAAATAATTTGATTTTGTCTTGATTTTAACTTAGGACAACGTAAACAGATCACCACTAAAGAGGATTTTTAGGTTATATTTTTCTTCCTTTTTGGATATTACTAAACAGGTTATTCATCCTCTCCAATCTGCTCATTTTTTCCATTCCGGTGAGCATGAAATAGTTAATGCATAATTGTCTAGACACAAACACTGACCTTGCTTAGCTGGAGAGTTCACTTGTTCATTTGTACTTCAAAAAAGAATACATTTCAGGAAGGCACACGAAAACAGATTAGTAAGCTGCAGTTTTCTTTCTTTAATTACAACAGCAGCAATACTCAACCAATCTAAACTGAATTCAATTAAATCAAGGTTTAGTCAGTTCCTGAAGCAATGGCTGAAATAGAATCTCTGCATTTGCTTCCTCATTTAGTTTCATTTAACATGGACAGTGGAAGGTGACCCAAGTACCTAACTTCTAACCTTCAGCAGAAAAAAAGAGAAACCCAAAAATTGCAAAGTCCCTTTGCTGCACAGTGTAAAAACTTAGATGTTTCTGCTGAAATTCAGAACAATGACTAATGAAATAAAGACTTTCTGAACACAAAAAAACCCACTTGCTTTTTCTGATTACCATTACTGCTTACTATATTTATGAGCTCAGAAATTCCCAAGGGCATCATTTGATACTAATTTAACCACTCTGTTGGAAAAGCCACTGATTGCAGGATCCATCTCTTCACTTTCTCCATGACCTGTGCTGCTGGTACTGACACAAGATAGCATGCAAGTATAGATAGGATGAAAAATTATGTAATTTATTATATGTGCAATTAAATATGCATATTAATTGCAACCATCCTGCTATGAACAAGGTTCTTCTGCATTTTACAATACAAAATACAGCATGATAAGCAGCCATCTTTGAGCAGCTTACTCCAAAAATGTGCTCACTTACTCTTGGCAAAGGATTACCTGGTATGATTTCAGGTTCATGCTAAGAATTATCACTGTATCTGCTCTTCCTTAACAGAACTATGCTCTGCTACCTCACACATTCTATACCAGATTTCAGTCCAAGAAAAATGAGGATGGAAAACAAACACTTTCCACTCACTAATATCTTTTCAGTCACATATAGCAGCATATAAAGTATCACATTGTGCATTTTCATACTCTACACACAGATGTTTCCCCATGATTTCTTATCTTGAAAGAAATATGCTAAATAAAGTGCTTTCAGTGCCCTTGTTCAAGCAAAAATGTTCAGCCATCACTCCCACTATTCTACACAATGAACAGATGTCCCCACGTCCTTGCCCACCCTAAGATCCACTGCAACTTGTACTTTTAAGCAGAATTGTTTACATTTCACTAGACCAGAAAGAAATAAATTTTCAATACATTATTTTAATCACACCCATCACTGAAAAATTTTCATCCACATCACTTAGATTCTTCCTTAAATATTTACAGAAAGAGTGAGGCATAGGCATTAATAAAATACTCTTTATTCTGGAATCCTGTAGTCTTTTACATACTTACATGACTTGTATCTTAGTTATTTTCATGCTTTAGATTAATTTTACTTACTCAGAAAACAGTACCCTAACATTAGGATTCAGTAGTAAGAAACTGAGTTTTAAACTTTTTGGCTGTTAAATAAACTCATATGCTTTTTCATACCATTAACAATTAGCATAGTGTGAACATAAACTGAAACTCCTCGACTATAAGAAGCTACAATACAGGGAGCCTCAACAAAATCTACAAATTTCAGTCTGCAAGATGTTCAGAACAAGCCCATCACAGAGCCAAGTTGGTAGATTGAAATATCAACACACAGCATGTGATTTCTGTAAAGTGTGCCTAAGAAGGTGGTACCTCACTTTAAGCTATGGCATCAGAGCCTTTCAAGACATGTATATGATCCTCATCATCCATGATACCTGCAGACCTGTACTATCCAATTTTCCTGCTTAGACAAGATTTCTTCTCCAGCACTATCCCCAAGTAGCACTGAGATCTAGAGCTGTGTAAAGAGCAGCAAACCTCTTTTCCTGCAAAACTAGTTTGTTTCTATACACATCAAGTCAACAGCTCAGAATTACAGCAGGCTGAGCAGATACCTCAGTGATAAATGGACAAAATGCTACAGGTATTCCTATACAGTCAGTACTTCTATCATTTTTCAAGAGTAAAATTGCAAATATTAATATTTATTAGCATTGCAAGCTGACAGACTAGGTATGTGGCACGCAAATAGGTGAAAGTCAATAATCCTTAAGGCGTTCCTTCTCTGTGGGATCCTTTCCTCACCTCACCAGACACTCCCTCAGCCCCTAAATGAGGGGGCCTTTAAATGTTCTCAGACAGGATTGCTCACATTGATTGAAATTGGAGCATTTAGGAAAAATTGCAAGAAATTGCTGACTGTTTTCTAGCAAAGAAGTTTCCTGTAAAATCTCTCACAGGTTTACTGCAGCTTAGCAGATCGGTTTTGTTAACTTATAAACATGAAGTTTTTTCATTAATATCCTTACATCATTTTCTTTAGTCTTGTGCTAGAAGTAGGCTCTAAATTCCAGAGGACCAACTGGCTTCCTGCTCCCTGGACATTCAGTCCTTCCTTTTGCTTTTAACCCAGTGAGGTGTGACACTCCAATTACCCAAGTTCATCAGGGTAATCCAAGATTCTGTTTTGAACACAAATGTACTTAATTCAACATTAAACAAAACAGTTTTAGTGGGACCTTCACAGAATCACTAGTGTTGGGAGAGTCCTCTGGAGATCACCTAGTCCAACATACACACCACCCCCTCCAACTAAAGCAGGTTCACCTGGAGCAGATTGCACAGAATTGCATCCAGGTGGGTTTTGAGTATCTCCAGAGAAGGAAACACTCCACAATCTCTTTGGTATTTTAATACAAGCAAATACACTGCTACAGCAAAACACACTTTAAAGAAACCATAGCCAACCTGCTCTGGCTAAACAGCATCTAGATATCTCGCAACACTATGGAAAGGGGAAATTATATAAAGCAGCTACCATTAAACTTCCTTTTTTTCAAGCACAAGCCATCATTTTAAAATAGCCAGAAGCCCACAGCCAGACGCCCTTATGAAGGCTCAAGCTGCACCGAACCAACCAGTGCAACAGACCTACTAAAGATGCAGCTTCAGCTGTCAAGAGTTTGCAATCACATCATGAGCAGGAATAGGGAGGAAAGCAGCAGAAGCAGAAAGAGATGCAGTGACTTGCAGAGTCAGTCGGAGCACATCCAGACACAGAGCCCCAGACCCGTTCAGATGGAGAAGGTATCCATCTCAGGCTTCAACTGCCAGTGATACCCCATAAGCACATCATCACAACCACCTCCATAACGGCAGTTTAAGCTATGCAGTGCTGGTGCAGAGCTGTTTTCAACAGTCATTTCAGAACCCAGGCTGAGCATGAACATGTCTGGCAGCAAACAGCAGCACAGATGGAACTCTGGGGTGATCCAGCTTGGGCTCAGCTTTTTTAGCATGAGGCCAACAACGTGAGGAACCATTTTCTTTGTGGCTTTTTCCCATCCTCAAGTCTTTCATCTTCTGAATAAAAAGTGCATCTTGAGAACTCACCAGAAGCATGATGCTTATTAAAGAGAAATACTAAGATTTTTAACAAGCCAAGTGATTTACATGCAAGAGATGAGTAACGTACTATGAAATGGAATAGAACATATAACTACATCTTTTCATACGAACAGAAAATGTATTCAAGTATGCTGGTTTTACAAAGAAGCCATAAAGAACTGTATGCGCTACAAAATGAAAGCTTCTAGACACAAAAATGCCATTTTATTTGATCAATTTTTTTCAGCATTCTCTTAGTACTTTTTCTTTCAGCAGACTTTATTTATGCAGCCATGCAGCATTTAAATTATTTTTTTGGCACTGGAACCTTAATTCAGATCAAAGTGATTTAAAAAGCTTAAATCTTCTTCCACTTTAATTATAAAAATGTAAAATATGGAGGTTTAATTACAAATGATTAATTAAAAAAGGAAACCTCTCTTCTGCAACTAATGTTAATTTTGTAAGACCAATCCTCTTCTTATAAAAAAAAACCCAAACACCCCACACAAACAAAACAACCTTTAAAAGTTTCCTCAAGTACAACCAAAACTGTTTGAAGAAAATGAAAGACATACACTGAAGATTCATGGGATTTATTACAAGGAAGTTTTTGACAGAATTCAAGATTTTTGCAGCAAGAAAATACATAGATAGATGCATAGCATACCTAGGAGTATCCTCCCAGGAACTGTACAGTGCTTCTTTTTTGGCATGGTAGCTGGGAGGAGGCCTGGAAAGCCAAAGAAAGGATGGCTGAATGAGAGCAACCTTGCTAGACACTGACAAACCAAACTTCCAAACCAAGCTGCAAGAATTATTTCAGAGAGTTGCACAGGATGATTCACCAAATAAATTCTGGCACCAACAAGATCAGACAGGCCAATACAGAGAGGCTTAATCCAAGGCATAAATATTCTTATTTTAGTGGTATACAGAATGCTGATGTATAACACACAAAATAACACATCTTAAGATCCTGCCTCACTTCTGAGCCTAATTTCTTTATCTTCTTATTGAAATACTTGAAACGATCAACACTGTTGTCACACTAAGCAGTCATATCAAATATCAAATACAAATACCAAGTATCAAATCAAAGAGAAGGCATGACAGCACTTCCATCTTCACACAACTGTTGGAAATGAGGGAGTAAGACAAGGCAGTGTTCCTTCAAATATATTTTTATTTGAAAAGAAAAAACTATTTTTAAAAAGCATATGAAGTATTAAAAAAAAAAAAGAGTATACAGCAGGAGGTTCATAACCTACAGAAAAACAGCTACAAGTTTCACCCACAGAATCATGCTCAAGGCACTGTGGGTTCCTTCCACTTCTGTAAGAGAAATTCACAGTGTTATTTCGGGTTAGGAAAGCTACTCTAATGGTCAGAGGTGACTGCAGGCATCTCATCTGAATTTCCAACTGGACCTAATCCCTTTCTCAAAGTAGTCCAGTACAAGCCCCCTCAAACAAAGGAGCCAGCCAAACATAACTGATCCCAACCCAGGAAAGTTGACAGGCTGTAAAATGAAACCAAGAACACAATTCCTGTTTCCATAAGCGCTACAATATCACATAAAGGCTAAAAGCACCAACAGGATCAGCCTGCAAAAGAGAAGTGATGCAGTACTAAACAGTCTAGCAAGGCATAGGCATTGTGTGCTGTAAAAAGTAGATTTTTTGAGTGTATCATTTAAAGTGTTGCTTTGCACACTGGGCAGCAAGATCCTCCTGTGTCTTCTCAAAGACCCACCATCGACAACACACTGAAAATTATGAAATCGAACTACACACCGGCACAAAAGACTTGGAGAAACCGAAGTTAAAGTCTCAGAAGCAGGTGTTTTTTCAATGAATTCAAGATTTCATGCAAGATCTGAAACAAATTAGACATTTGCAAAAAATGTTATTCTGGATAAGGAATTCCAGTTTTCTCCATGTTGCCTCAAAGATGTCGGTCTATTATTTTATAATCAAATGAAATGCATTTTTCAATGCAAAGTGACTACTAAAGCCTGTCGAGTATACAAGCAATAATATTGTAAAGAACTGCAATTCAACAGCTCACAACCTCAGTTACAGCAGCTTGACCTCTGAGCTTGCTACAACACACCTCAGGGAAACACCCTGGGGTAAAACGCAAGCACCAGAATTCTTGCAAGACACATGTTTGCAAAGCAGAGACCAGGCACGTGCTGAACACATAGAATTTAAATTATGACCAGGCAGACCTCCTCTGCCTACCTTCTAGAGGCAGCTTCAGCACACTGATCTTTTTCACACACATGCTTGTCTGCTCCTGAAATCTTTCCCCTCCTGTTGGAATCCAGATGAAGCTGTGTCAAGGGGCAATTAGATAAAACCAAACAGTTTGGTGCTGGTTGGGTAGATTTTGGGGCTTGATTTTAACTGCGATATTTCAGAAAAAAGGACTTGGCTGACCCCTATCTACAGACAGGTTTTATTTTCCTGTTACCACTGTTAATTCTTAACCAAACCCAAAACACTGGATGTCATTCATTATAAAGATCTTTTTTTTCCCCACTAAGTAATTATGACACCTTAAAACCGCTGCAAACATCAACTCAAGGAGACTATTTTTAGTGGAAGAATATTTCTTAGTGCTTTATTCATACACCGCAACTCTGTGTTGGTTTTTTTAGTACCAAAGTAAATAACTGTTATCGGCTTCAATAGTTGCTGAGAAAATGTAAGAGGCTACTTCAAATAGCATCAGCTGAGAAATAATCCTGTATTGCAATTGGAGGCTAGATGCTGCAAAGAAACTCCTGATGCATCATGGCACTGGAAAGCTATGCACTTAACCTGATTCACAGAGAGCCATCCAACTCCAAGCTACATTCCCTTGTATCAGACAAATAAAAAATTCTTAGAAAAGCAGTTAAAAACTAAAGTTACACTTACTCAGAGCAGATAGCCGAGCAATTGGAAACGCTACATACAGAAATTAAACGCTACCTCGTGTACAGAAATTAAATGCTCTCTCTAAGTTGGGACTGCAGACACACCGTGTTTATCTTTTATTTAGGCATTTGAGGGTGTTCAAAGACTGGCTTCCCACCTAAGCACTGGGTGTAGGTCAGTCTGCAGTGATGATGGGGAAGTGACACGCTGAGAGCTGATCCCTGCTCCTAGCACCAGTTAGTAATTGCTACACGTAAAGAGAGACAGCGGTGGGAAGAAAAAACAAGCCAGAGATCTAGGAACAGTTTAGGCTGGTGCTGAGTGGCTTTGTTTCCACGACAATTTTGGTCACTGAATTGTGACTCTGTTTCAAAAGTTCAAGTCCTTTTCTAGGATATAAGTATGCAAATTACCAAGCTGCATGAAAATACCATCCAGGCACTGGCAGAGACTTTACAGCAATAGTTCTGCTACCAATTATTGTGTTGTTCCTCTGAACTCATACTGGACTAGCTGACTAAAACACATAGGAGTTAAATTCACACAATCCTCTCACTAGCAAAATGGCCCAGAGAAATGCTAAATTCAGAAACACCCATCCTTGAAACAGGATGCTAAATTCAGAAAAACCTGCCCTCCCTTGAACCACAGGTCAGAGGTCATGGCAGGGTTTTTTGGGTCTACTGACAGGTTGGTGAATAACAGGGAATGCCACAGACCTGTCCAGTTGTCTAGAAGTAAGGGTTTGTACCATCATGTGGAAAATTCTCGTTCAATTACCTGTCAATCTCTGGCTTTTTGGGCCAGCTGGGACTGGGAATGCTGCTGAGGCCAATGTGCTTAAATCCTGGAGAGAAGGAAATGATCTGAGGCAGTCAACAGTGACCCCCACAAATAAATTAAGGAGCCTTTGTGGCAGACTAATGGAGAGCCTGTCCAGCTCTCTGCTGGAAGACAGATGCCAAAAAAGACATTGTTTCAAGTTTTAGGCATACGACAAAATAGTGCTACTTAATATAATGACAGCATATACACCTACATGTTTTTAAAGGTTATGCTGATTCTTAACAGTTTTTGAAGCAAGAACATGGGCCATTTGAATAAACCACTGGACACAAAAAAAAAAAAAAAATCAGAATAATTAAGAAATAAAAGACAAAATGTCTTATGCTGAAAGCACAACGTTTCCAATTAAAAAAAAAAAAAAGCAATAAAAAGATGAAGGAAATAAGGGACATGAAGATAGTAAATGAGTACTATTTACCTCCAACTGAAATCTCCCACTATTCTTGAAAAATCTCCTCATGAAGCCACTAGGACAACAAAGGCTAACAGAGTAATTCAGTGTCCTAGGGAACGCAAGGATTAGTATTCAAGGAAGCCACTTTTACTTTTTCTCCCTCTTGAAGCTTAACAAGGCCAGGAATGGCTGGTGTAGCGAATTATCAGAGCACATTGACAAGCCATCCCCAGTTATGGAGGCTCAGTGACCAAATTTCATCTGCTTCAGTCTGATTTACTGATTTTCTTTTTCCTTGAAGTGAAACAGAGATTGATAGATTACTTGATCCTTGGCTGCTGCCCCAGTGATCCGAAATGTTTCTTTGTTTCACAATAAGCTGTCATACACAAACAGCAGTAACCCTGTGCTAGCCTGAAGCACCCTTCCAAGACAGAGCCAAGTACATGTCGCTGCCTTTGGAGATGTCTGTTATAAGACATTCACAGGTCCGCAAATTATTTCATCTGTCTAGAAGTAACAAGCCAAGAAGTAGTGTTGACATGTTAAGTAATATTTAGGGTGCCATTCCAAAACACATTTTCCTCTGACTCTTGGAGTTTCATTCACCAATGGGCTAGCCTTTGGGGAAAAATGGTTCAGTATGGAGGTCTGCAGAGCATGAAAGTGGGGAAAGAAACTGCAAGATTTAGACTCTCTTACTGGGGAGGGACTGCCTGTACAAACAATAACACAAACATCTCAGGTCTAGAGGACTATCCTGAGACTGCAGGAATACGATCTAAGAGCCTGATCTAGATGTGAAATGAGATCCTTCTGCCATCCTGACTTAAACAACCTACCCACACACTAAGCTCCCGCTCCAAAAGAAGATAAGAGGAGTTTATACGATCAGGCACCCCAGGCGGGAAAGCAGAGAGAATGAAAAGGTTGTCAAGCCCAAAGGTAAACAACAACCTTCCACAATCAAGAGAAATTCCCAAATTTATCTAAAAACCTGAGGGCCAAACAACAAGGAACTAACAGAACAAAGTTCAGGTCTCCAGATAAAATTCTTCCACCTTTCAAACAAGCATTTCAGACAAAAATTAGGGTTAAAAGAACATTGAGGAAAATGTACATTTTAAAAAGGTTTCTTTTCAAAAAAAAAAAAAAAAAAAGGTAACCCAAAAGCTGAGTAGAGCCTATAAAATACATGAAAAAAAAAAAATCTAACCGAAAACACTGGCACAAAGAATAGATTCACTTCTACATAGTAACAATAACAATAAGCATCTCTGTCTTCAGATTTAGCCTGTTTCTCTAGCTGTATATTTAGAACAACAGGTTGCCAGCAGGCTTGCATCTACAGCTTCAGTATCAAATATTTCAACTAAAGAAAAATTCCACAAACAAACAGCAAAGTCTGATTCAGTCAACTTCACAGAAAAAAAAAAATTTTAAAATCCTAGCAGCCAACACAAGCGAAGGGGAAAATTTCCAGATGAGGGAAGCAAAGGAGCACTAATTCATCACTCTTGCAGCTATCAGATGGTTAACAAATTGAGATGAGATGCTTCTGAGCCTTTTCAGCGACTTTCACTCTGGCAGACTTAAAGGATTCAGAAGTGCAGCTGGAATACATATGGGAGGTGCTGGAGAAAGTTGATCATTTGAATTTGTAACTCCATTGTGTGCAGGAAGAACTTCCTGCAGATGAGGCGCATCCCGTCGGTGACTCAGGGAGACTTTCCGTCTGCTAACAGTCATGAATTTATTCCCTGAACCAGCTACCAGAAGTGACATGCTTTATGTTAGTGCTACATATGCAGCAAGAACCTTAAAATAAAGCCTGTGGGGACATAATTTCTCTTTTGCTTCCAAAAATCTCTATACTACAGCATCTCAAATCTCACATTTTGGCCAAAATGTTTCATTCAACACAACTTTTAATGCAGAAACTCTTTTCTAAAATCAAAAGCCAAATATATTTTCAGGTTATGTTCGGCATTTAAAAATGGTATATTAATGATATTATTGTGTCAGACTCTTCCCTTTAGTTACTGGTTCACTTGGCCGATACTCAGCTACAACACCTGAAAACTACACAGCCTAAGTTATTCGGGCATCTTCTCTGGGTTATCTTTTTTCCTTTATAAACATGTTAAAGCCCCTGTTTCATATACAAATTATCTTTGTGGTGGTTTGAAATTAGCATGCAGAAGATGGAACAGAGGGGACAAGGAAAAAACACTAGAGAGAAAGTGCACAAGTCCCCATCTCCCGACCATCAGCCTCATTGCTGGAATTCAGAAGACTGCAGCCACCTGCAAACTGGAGCTACTAAAATCTACTGGAGAGGTGCACTTGGAGCGGAAAAAAAGGGGCCATAAAAATCACAGATGTAAATTAATAATCAAATATACATACACAACAAGGAGACAGATGGCAAGCAATTTTCCCCAGTGTACTTACACTTGCTCTTCTAGTGCACGTATTTGGGTCACTTGCTAGATTAAATCTCATGTGGCAGACCCAACAGAGGTACTGTCAAATGTGTATTGGCTCGGCCTATTTTTAAATGATGCAAGTCTGACACTACAGGGTGAAAACTTTTATCAGAATTTCTTCAATGCAGCCTGAAATATTCTCCTGCAACTTTGAAACAAAGCCAATGGATATTTTCTACCTTCAGCAGGGCTGCACCATTCAGGCTGCTAAATAACATGCAGTACAATCTAGAGAAATTTGGTCTGTGCTACCAAATATCATGGAAGAGCCCTACAAGGGCACAGACAAATCTCTAAGCATTTTCCAGGGCACTAGTTTTGTCAGTGTGTCACAGAGGAAATACATCACTCAAAGTTAAAGGTTCCTACTCATACCCTCCTTAAAATACACCTTTCTTCTGACATTTAAGAGAAGAACGGAACACCTCAATGGATGAGTTGCTTTCGACATGTTTGCTGTAAAAATGCATGACCTCAGATATACAGAGCACTAAATCTTTCACACCCCAGCAATAAACTGACAGTGACCTATCTTAGTTAGCATAGGTCACATGAAGGACTACAACTTCAATGTAAGGCACCTGCAGGTCAAATTGCCTGCTTGGGGTGTGAGAGCTTCAATGGCAGGGAAAAATAATTCTGCGCCTGTGTAAACCTAATTGCAGCAATGGGTTCCCCTCCTGCAATACTGGTAGACATCAGCATGAAACATGAACTGTGTGTGCAGAGATTAGCCCCTCCTTAATCTGGCAAGAAACTGGATTTAACACAGTGCAACAGGCAAAATCTTCAACATATCCACAGGAATGGAAACCGCATTTCTCCCTACCCTGTTACCAGTTCCAAGATGATTTTGCTCAGCAATAAACAAACCTTTATTAACAAGCAACGTGATCACGCTGTGGCATTAGACCAACATCCAAATATTTTCCCCCGTCCACTCATTCATCTCTTCTTTTGGGCTACTGCACGCTGCATTCAGTTTCAAATAAAACAGGTAAGCAAAAAGAAGGAAAAACACATCTATCTATTCCTGGATGAACAGAAGGTTTTAAACTGGGGAGGTAAATGTCTCCCTAATAATCTACACATGTAACTAGAAAATATCACAGTTATTAATAAGAATTACAGTAGCAGGGTCCAGGGTAGCAAAAGCTCATGTTTTCTTGGTCTATGTCTACAGGAAAAACAAAAATAAGCGGTGCTTCTTTACACTGGCTCTCAGATTTAGAGGCAGTCACTTTCATTAAAAGTAATCAATAACTCAATTGATCAAAAATATCACATGTTTGCACTGATTATGTGCGTGCATGCCACAGATCTGTTGAGTCTCAAAGAAACAACAAGCTAGGCAGACTAATGATGAAAAATATGAACACGCACATTTGCTCACTCAACTTCCTCAGGCTTTAAATTCATTCAATTTCAGTTTAATTGGGTAAAGGCTGGGAAATAAAATATTGAATCCTTTGATAGAGAATCATAAAGCCCAGACGACAAGCAAGTTTGTTAGATCACTGTCCATACAGTCTTTGGTTTGGTGCCGTGCTGCTGCTAAAATATTAAGTTTTACCATTGGGAAATTGATTTTGCTATAAGAAGTTTTTATGATGCCACTTAATCTTGCCCAACCTACATTAAAAAAAATACAGAAAGCAATTACAGACACCCTTTATGTAGTAAGCTTGATCACTATATTAAAAAGTGAACAGTCTGATGTAATTTCAATATAATGGCAAAGGAAGCAGGAAAAGCTGTGGCAAAAAGCTATGCTGAAAAGGCCTGAAACAAGGCATTGCAGGTTCCCAGCTTACATGCACAATCTTGATTCACTTAAAGTTAGTAGCATGATCCATCTCCCACATGGAGAGCTGCGTCCTGCAGCTCCAGCATCGACCTCCTTTTCTAGTGTTACGTTTCAAGCTGGCTCCTGCAGGGCAGCAAGGTTCTGTGATTACAGTTAAAGGAATACTTCGGGTCTGAGAGCCTGCCTCTTTGAATAGATAACCCTTTCTAGTTCAACAATTACTAGCATGAAACAGCCATTTCTGCCTTGTCCCTTCCAGTGCTGCAAGTGAAAAACCATCCTAATTAGATGACCCCACATACAGAAATGCCATTAACTGGCTTTCCAGAGCACTCTAGCAAATGCCTAAATCTTAGCTACAATGGTAAGTACTTCAGTTAGTTAGGAGCTAAACATGTAAACATTAATAAAGCTGTATTTTAGAACACCTTTTAAATAGTCTGGGATTAGTACTAGCAAAGACAGCGTGTGATTACTTTTCCACCCTTTCTGAGATGACATTCAAATACTGCTTTTTTCTAACTGCATTAAAGCATACTTGGACAAGACCAAGAATAACCTTGACCTCCACATCAACAGCACCAGGTAATACTTCAAATTGCTTTCCATGCTTAGCCAATATGAACTGGCCTGCAGGACAGGCTTATAAGCATATGTCCTTAAACAACCCAGTTTTCCCCAAACACTGCAACATATGCCATTTAGGGTTACGCAAATATTCCACAACTCCCGCAGTTCTTAACTGTAACAAGTGAGTTTAAAATAGTGTCAGTGTGTCAAAACAGTCGCTACATTTTATTGATACAACTCAGACCTTGCGCTTCAGGATAACAGCAGATTTTACTCTTTTATTGTTTGTGAATGAAGTTTGAAACTTTAAAATAGGTTTAAGAAAAATCATTGTAGAAAATTGGAAGACTCGCAGAAACATAAACCACTTAATTGCTCACAAGGCTTCAAGTGCATGTAAATGACCTAAAGGGCTGAAGCCTGAATCGCCATATTCTGCAGCCAACTGTTCCCAGACGGAGACCGAGACCAGGACTAACACCTGGCATTTGCTTCCAGTATAATAGGTTTAATAGTAACAAGCCTTGAAAACAGGGCGGGGTATTCTGGAAGCAGTGACAAAACCTTAAACACAGCAGGTGCACCGCAATACCACTTAAGGGAGGAAAATTCCAAGTTTAGTAACTAATCTACTCCAGGACAGGCAGGTTATTTCCCAAGGCAAAAGCCTAATCAAGGACACCTCTGACATTTTCGCATCCCATCAGGGGGCCGGGAAGTTCAGCTCATTCAGCAAACATCTTCCTACTCAGGCACATCCCCGATCCTATCTCACTGTGCTTCCTCGCGTTCTTCCTCTGACACCAAAGGCTCTAAGGCACCAACCCTGCCCGGCAGCTGCTCGCAGAGTTGGCTGGCAGTGTGAACCTGCGCCGCAGGAACGAT
>NW_008666717.1:0-1175 GCF_000695815.1 Acanthisitta chloris | reverse complement strand
CTGTGTTCAGACCTTGGTTACTTCCAGATGCTCTCAGAGGTAATTTTTCAAGGCAGAGACAAAATACCTCACCTCTACATTGCAGGAGTTGAGTATTTCCCTCATTTGGGCCACTCACAGCTTTTGGATTTGTGTATTAATAACCAGAAGGGAGTGAGAGATATCAGCTTCTGCTTTGAAATAAGGCACTTGTGAAAACACTAGCACACAGCCTCACCCATTGCTGACTCCAAGTGAGTAACAAGTTCCTTGTGATCAAGGAACATTATTGCATAGCTGCAGTTAGCTCTGATTCCCCCCTGGCAGGCACTGGAACAGGCTGTACAGTGCTGCTAGTCAGGCCCACCTACCTCTGGATTGCTCTTATCTTTTTGGGGACTATATGACTACATGTCCCTCTGTGTGATTTCCTACACTGTTCAGGTCAGGATTTGTGACACTAGTGAACACTCAGCAGTGGGAGATATTTGGTTTGGCTTCTTTACTTTATTAAGTACCAAGGAATTTTCATTGTTCTGATGAAAGAAAGATCTGAAGCTTAGTAAAGTCATTCAGTCCAGTTAAGAAAGACCTAGTAGCCCTATGAAATGTGTGCAGCTTGTCTAGATTGCATCTTGAGGCCTAGGTGAGTTTCCAGATGTTCTGGGTATGAGTTTTTAAGACAAAGTTGTGGCAAAGCAAGTGAAAATTAGAAACCTGATGTACCTTTCTCCATGAGGTCAGGTGGTCATTTGGGGATTTTATATTAATTGTTAGAAATCATTGAAAGGCATTTAGCTGATCATGGCATCCTTAAACATCTGGGTTGGCCAGTTGATAGGACCTTTGCATAGCAGCTCCTAAAATCAAACCAATACAAATGTGAAATCAAGTCTAAGGCAGAAAGGGAAGCTTTTTTTCTGGGTAGGAGTCAGCATGATGATGTGTGCTAACTTTTTCTTTGAGAAAGTGACACTAAACTGATATCAGGTCCATTACCTTTCAACTTCTCACTTCTTCATCAGTTTTAATAATTATTTTAAATCAGAATCAAATTCTGGAGATTTCACGGAATAATAAAATTCATACTTTTCCATGGACTTCAGAGACATGCACGAGCAGGAGGATGAAGCATTAGCACTTGTGGCATAAAATTGTTTGACTGTGCATGAGGGAACTTCTTTATTGCTGCAGGC
>NW_008666716.1:8131-8369 GCF_000695815.1 Acanthisitta chloris | reverse complement strand
GAGGGATGCCAGGGTAAGATTCATACCCCACGGGAGCTGGGGATGCCTCCTCGTGTGCATCGCACCCCAAAATGCATTTGGCTCTGCAGCCCTTCACCCGCCAAGGAGGTCGGGGCAGGCTGAGCCTTGCCCAAAATATGTCCCAGGAGCTCTCACTACCTGCAGCTTCCTAAAGCCTCGACCTGGGAGATGCTCAGAGACCCGCTTTGGGACGCCCCGGGGATCCATCTCCAGCCAA
>NW_008666716.1:7179-8101 GCF_000695815.1 Acanthisitta chloris | reverse complement strand
CCCGAGCGGCAGGAAAGAGAAGAGCCAGGTGTGACAGCGCAGAGAGTGTATTCAGAAAGAGGGGAAGAAAGAAAAACGCGGGAGAAATAAAAGCACAGTCGAAAGGCAACTTGGCACCATGGGGAGAGCAGCAGGAGTGAGGGATGGGCAGAGGCACAGCTGGACCATGAGCCTCGGGCTGAGCATCACCCAGCAGCGCTCTCCTCGTCGCCCTCCTCATCCCAGCACATCCCTTGCTCCCAGCCGTGCCACTCAGCACTGCCTGCCCCAGCTCCAGCGCTGAGCCTGGGCAGGGACAAGGATCCACGGTGTCCCTGGTCCCAGCACCACAGGACCCTGCCGTTCCCCGTGGGATGCAGCTCTTCCTCCACAGCGAGGAAGCAAACAAGGACAGATCCTGAAGGAGCAGCAGAAGAGCCAGGAGCAGGCACCGTGAGGCAGACAGGTGTGGTGTCCCCTCCAGGTTTGCTTTGGTAGGAGGCTGAGAGGAGTCACAGGACAGAGGGGATGCAGATGAGCAGGCAGAGCTCTGAGAACTGGAAAGGCAGGAAGTGAGGAAAGGAGAGAGCCAGAGGTGTGATGCTCCATATAGTTTCCAGGTGAGAGAAGAGAGAAAGCACCATCAGCCCTGTGGGATGAGGAGGCTCTGGATGGCTCTTTGGGATCCCAGGGGCTCAATGCCCCAATTCCGGCTGCCTCTCCAGGACTCCTCAGCATCCACTGCACTGGGGGCTCAGCAGTGCCTATTGCCCACTGTCCCAGCACTGCAGCCTCCCAGCCACTTCTTTTTTCTATTTCCTTTTCTTTTTCCCCCCTTTATGGTGGTTGGTTTGGCTTTTGGCACTCCCATGAGCAGTGAGGGAGGACTCAGCCTATAACCTTTGTGTTTTCTCTCTGCCACCACTACTTGTAGTAAAAGGAA
>NW_008666716.1:6080-7100 GCF_000695815.1 Acanthisitta chloris | reverse complement strand
TCACCCGGGGTGGCAGCAGGCGGCATGGGGAGGCCAGCAGAACCTCAGCTGGGGCTCCAGGGCTGGCATGACTCTCATGAGTCAGGGGCAGAGCCCCAGCAGTGATGGGGAAGGGGTTGGAGGTGGTCTGGCCGGCGCTGGGCACCGTAGGGGGATGCCAAACGGGGGAGGGAGGCAACGGAGAGGTTGGGCAGGAGGTTTGCTGGGGATAGGGGTAGGTGTCAGGAAGAGAGGGTCTGGGTGGAGGCACCTCCTGAGGCATGGACCTCGCCGGCCCCTTGGATGGGGAGAGGATGAAGAGAGAAGACTGGAGCTGGTAGGGCTGGTGCTTGGAGATCTCTAGCTCCTTCTGGGAGACCTCGTTCTCCATCAGGTTGCCACCATACAGAGACGCAGGGGGAGTTTTGGAGGGCCTGGAGGGACTCTTGGAGGGGCGTCTGGAGACCATGGGTGACAGGAAAGCATTGGTGTCATACTTCCAGGATGGAGGAAGGGACATGGTAGGCGATGGGGACCGCAGCAGCTCAGGCTGGGAGGGAGCCTCAATGACAAACTTCTCCATCACTGCCGGCGGGCAAAGAGCTCAGCCCCTTTCCCTCTTGCTTCACTGAGGATGTGGCTGGGCTGCTGCTTCTTCTTGGGCTGGATGGTGGGAGACTTGAGGCAAGAGGACCAAGCCGGAGCATCCTCGGGCCGCGGGAGGTGCTGCCCAGCCCTGGCTGCACTGTTGGGGACAAAGTTGGCAGCTTCAGCCCCAAGGGCAAAGGGCTCATCCTCCACATTGGGCTCCCCCTGCTCCTTCTGCTTCTTCTTGCTGTCCGCACTCTGAACCAGGTCCAGCAGGTCAGGGTTGGGGCCCAGCTTTGGCTTCTCCACAAAAGTGAACATGGATTTTCTGCTGGCTCTCCGGGCAGCTGACTCCTCCAGGATCCCTGTTTTGGGCAGGGGGTTTGGTCCGCTCATCCCACAGCCCAGGAGGGGACTTGGCAGCATCTTCTGCTCCTGGGGTGGGTACAGGGC
>NW_008666716.1:0-5711 GCF_000695815.1 Acanthisitta chloris | reverse complement strand
CCACAGGGGCTCCCACATTCCGGAGCCCCTGCACCCCTCTCTCCTGACGGAGATGCTGGCTGATGGTGGCTGCCTGCTCCTGCACACCATTGGTGGTGGACAATGCCATGTTCTCCTTCAGGTAGACACTGAGTGGGACCTGCTGTGCTTCAGCAGGCAGCGCCTGGCACAGGGATGCATTTGTCCTCATCCCCTCTGCCGGGGTGCCGGGCTGGTGCGGCTCTGGTTTCATGCCCTGGCCGTTGCCCTCCTCCATGACCACTTGTTGGGGTTGGGGCGCAGGGCTCAGGGGCAGCCCCCCGCCATGCCCAGCCCCTGTCAGCCCGTCCACGCGCGCTGCTTGCGGCGGGGGAAGAGCAGGACCCCCTTGGAGCTGGGGCTGGGGGCTGTGGTGAGCTGTGCCGCAATCCTCTGGCTCTGCGCCTTCGCCTCCTTCAGCTCCTTCTCCGAGAGGCTGGCGCTGCGGGACAGACCTGGGCAGAGAGGAGAGCAGGGTTAAGGAGGGGTCAGTGGGTATGTGGGGTCTCAGCCCTCCCCACCCAGGACTGACAGCTCTTCCTCCGGGTATCCCCTGGCATCCCAATTCCTTGCCTGGCAGCTGGAGGAAGGCACAAGGGATGCTCTGGGGATGGGGTGCATGAGGTGGATAGTGCAGTCTGAGGGCGATGGGACTCAGCACAGCCCCCACCAAGATGCTGAGCTGCTGGGACAGATGGCAAAGCACAGCTAGGGACACTCAGGACCTCTCCTCCCATCCCAGCCTGTATTTTGGCTGGGCTCTGCACACCCACTGCGGTGACCGTACGGGAAAGGAATTTCTCTGAGGGCTTCGATAAGTCTCCAGTTGCAGCTCACATGCCTTTGGCCCTTGGCTCAAAGAGGTAGTGGACAGGGAAGGGGCCGCCGCTTGTCCCCCAGCCCCTCACCCCAAATCCTGGCATGCTAAGCCCTGAGTGGGCAGGAAATAAACCTGGGGCAAGCATGGAGATGTCCACCTGCCATGACCTCATGGTGAGGCTAGTGGCCAGCCCCATCCAGGGGCTCATGTATGGAGCAACACGAGATGGCAGCAGCCGACAGGAGCTGTGCAGTTCCTGACTGGCTGGACACAGGCACGGACACAGCGAGGAGACACCCTCACGCTTTGGGACACAACGCAAGTGCTATAAGCCTGGTGCAAGCCCCCACAGCAACCAGCTGAGTGGCGCTGGGCTTCTCCTGTGCTGGACAAAGGTCAGGGCACCAGCCCTTCCCGAAGGCTGGAAGGATGTGGAGCCGCCGGGAATGCATTTTCTCAGGGTGAGCAATTTCCTACGAGCTCACCCCGAAGCGCCCGTGGGAAGGGCAGCGTCCCTGGCCCTGCTGAGGCCACTGCTGGGGCAGACACCAGCACCAACTATCAGCATTACCCCCACACCCACCAAGGGTGCAGACCTCTCTCCAAAGGCACCTTGGGATGGCTGTGATGGGTGTCCCTGCTCCAGGCTCAGCAGCAGGGAGGTGGGTGGCCAGGGCTGCCCGCCCCGAGCCCTGCTTCCCTCCTCATCCTTTCCCTTCTTCCCTTCCTTCATGTGTTTCTCATTTTCTTGCCTTCTGTGCTGCTTGGGATCCTTCCAGGATATTTTCAGCAGTGGCTCAGCCTACCAGCGAGGGAAGGGATGGATGACTAAGTCAAATCCTTCCAGCAAGCCCACGGTAAGCAGGAGGGCTTCTAGAAGTTGGGTATCCCCTCTTCCTCACCCTTCATCCCTCCTGCCTCCTTCAGCACCCAGCAAGTCCCTGCACACCGCTGAGCTGTGTGGGATGCCCTGGATGAAGGCTTCAGACTGCCCAAGAGGAGGGTTTTGGCTGGGCATGGAGCAGAGGAGGCAGAGATGCCAGTGGAAACTCTCCTGGAGATGAGGAGCCGATCCACAGCAGCGACGCTGGCGGCAGCATCCCCGGTTTGTGCCTGGCACTGTTTAACGCCCCATTTCTATTTGTTTTGGCGGTGGCACACAGCGGGGCCGTGGTTTCCTCTGGCCGGGCTGGCTGGAGCGTGGCCAGCGCCGCGGCTCCCGCTCCGCGGGGTCGCCCTCACTGCCTTTATCTCTGAAACGGAGGAGAAAAACGGCCAAGGAGCCGTTGAGAAACAAGCCACAGGCTCCAGATGTCTGCGGGTTTCGTGCTCCGAGCCGAGCCTCCCTCCTTCCTCGGAGGCCGGGGCTGCCTAAGAAGCTGAGCTGAGCTCTCGATGGAGCCATTTCACAGCCTCTCGCTCTTGCTACTGCCTTTTAACAGCAACTGAGGGGCCCTGGGGGGATCTCCGTGCTGGAGGGATGACTCAGCTCTTGGCCAGCCTGTTCCTGCTTGGACTAGCCACTGGATACACTCCTGTGTAGCCAGGACCAAGTTTTATCTCCTGGGATTTTGCCCCCTGGGTATTCTCATTCTTTTCTGCCACTCCAGGCATGGGCATCAGTCTGGGCCAGGGTGTGCTGCAAGGTGGAATCCCACACCTGAAATCCCTCACCTAGCATCCATTCCCATCCATATCCGTCCCCTCCACTCTTCCAGCAGTCTCTCTGCCCCTGCCTACCCAGCACCCACCATTCCTGGGCCGATCCACTGGAAATGAATCCTTCAGGATACTATTGGGGATGCTGGGGTTAAGAATCGCTCTTCATATCCAATTTTTATCACATGGATGGAGAGCACCAAAGCCTCAGGCAGTCCGGAGTAAATTGCAGAGACCTCCCCTCTCTGCTCCAGCCAGAGCCACAGGATGAGGTTATTCATCCCAATGTATGAGCCTGTATTCATCTGCCATAGCAGTTGGAGGGATCCTGTCACCTGGGGCAGATCCTGCACCCCTCACTCTCCTCCTGGCCACAGGGAACATCCCATCATCCTTCCTCACCATCCCCTGCCAGCCTGGAGCCTTGGGCAGGCTCTGTCTGCGTCCTTCCCCCAGTCCCAAGAAGGCAGGAGGGAGCTGAACATGCTGAGAATGTCCAGGTGCTGGGGGAGGAGGGGCATGGGGCTGAAGGCAGCTGGAGCAGCATGGGGAGGAGGTGAAAGCAAAACTTTGTGTGGCTGAGGGCACCAGGGACTTGCACAGCCCTGGGAACTGGCTTCCACCCACTAACAGGAGCCCAGTCCAAAATCCAAAGAGCTCTTCTTGTGCTCTTACTCTCTTCCTTCCTTCCTTCTCACACCACACTCTGGCTTGCCATGACACCATCCTTCAGGAAGGAAACATCTCCCCTCTCCAAATCTCCCACCTTCTTCCAAGACAATGAGTCTAAACAGCTTTCTCCACTGCCCTGTCCCCACACTGGGTCCATGTTGGGTGCCTGTTGTCCAGGGATCCCGAGGAAGGAGATGCTCCCTGTGCCCTGCAGAAGTGCCAAACTCCCAGCACACATGAGCAGCCCCTGAGTGCTATTCCAGTTCAACACATTTCAGCTCCAGACAGAGGAGCCTATAGAGCTCCATCTATGTTTATATAGGCACTTGTTCCGTAGGTTTCCCATTGCTCCAGGGTTGACTTTCAGAACATCCCCCAAATGCAGGGGGATGACTGACAGCTTCTTACCAAGCCATCAGTCATCCTTACCACTGCACATACTGTGTTTTCTCCTCCAGAGCGAGGATGATGAAGGTGATGAAAGGCATTTTTGTAGCTCTCCCTGGCCAGATGGAAAAAAAAATTCCTTCCAGCTCAGCTGGATCCCCCTGCATGGTGCTACTGCAAGGCATCTGAAGATGAGCCAGCAAAGGGCAGAGTCACCATGCGGCCCTGAATGAAGGTGAAGACTGTATCAAACTCTGCTCGTGGCCCATCCTGCCCTGAGATGGACTCCAAGAGGTGGAATGAGATGAAGATTTGGTGCCAAATTGCACGGAGGGGAGATTCTCCAGGGCTCGCTGAACTGAGAGATTCGGTAGAACTTGACGGTCTCAGTGTGGCTGGGACGTCACAGAAAGGAAAACAGTGTCTTGGAAGCTGTGCATGGTGAGAAGACCTTGTATGGAGAAGTCAAGAGGTACCCAAGTCCAAATGGGACCAGCAGGATGCAACAGGCCATGTGAAATCTTGGAGTCAGAGCTGGCAGAGCTGCAAATTCTTTGGTTTGGACTCTGTCCCTACCCTGCTCTGGATAGTCAACCATCCCAGACCTGTATCCCTTGGCCATGCTCAGGTTGTCCCACTGGACCACCCTCCTGCCCCAGGGCTGTCCGGGGCCAGGCAGAGCACAGAACAGAAGCCTAAATCCTTTGCACAGTGCAGCATCCACCATCCATAACCATCCATAGCCAGCAGGCACTTTTCCCTCTTTCCAAACATTCCTTGGGCTACAGTGGGTCAGCCCAAATGGTGCCTCTTGCTGGCAAAATCCCACTGGCAAAACCAAGAGTGAAACCAAGACAAACTCCATCTCCAGAGGGACATGCTGCTGTGCCACCTGCCACAAGCCCCAGTGCACATCCACAGCCAGGCAGTGCCGGGCAGGGGGAATCCAGTGTTTTTACCCAAACATTAAGGGCTTTGGACACTGAGGAAATGTAAGCAGGTTTTTTGGCAGGGAAGCCAACTGGCCCTTTGCCCCAGCTACAGCTGTGCAGGATTTTTTGCAATGCTCACCAACTCACACACATTTAAGTCAGTGCACACATTTCCCTCCAGCTCCCAGAGTCATCCCAAATAATCTGCTGCTAGGAAAACACGGAGGTAGCACAGACAGGCAGTCAAGCTAGCTAGAAACGGATATGAATCAAACATATGGATAATAAGATGACAATCTTCTGCCTTGTTCCCAGATTCCAACCTTCCTATACCCCAGATATAAAACCCCCATGACATTTTTATCCATGCTGGCCCTGCAGACTTGAAAAGCTCCAGCTCAAGTGGTGGGTGCTGTAGTCGGAGCAACCTCTCCTGCCTGGCAGGACCCTCCGTGCTGGGCCTCTCCTCACGGGTGTCTTTGCCAGTGACAAAATCTGGCACAGCGAGAAAATTCGATGCGCTTGCAAGTTTTCCCCGTGCTCTGTTCGCAAGGGCTTTGCTGGATTTGGAGCTGTTTGTCTCCCTGTGCTTCTCCCAGCTCGCAGCCATGCCCAGAGCTCAGCACCCAAATCCTGCCAAAATGACCCCATGATCTCCAAGCAGCAAGCCCTGGGGCACCCATCTCCCAGCTGGGGGAGGAGGAAGGGGTGGTGGGGATAAAATCTGAATGGGTGCTTGGCTGCCCTCACCCACATCTACTTCCCAGGGGATGCAGTGAGCAGCCACAGCCCCTCATGCATCCACACTGGGCAAGAAGAGGCTGTCACCATGGCAAAAGTGGAGACAGCACCTTCCCCCAGCCAAAATTTAGCTCTTAGATTTGAAAAAGGAGGATAGAGCCACACAGACATCCTCCAGGCTGCCCTGCCACCCATCTGCCTGGAGTGCAGCAAAGACAGCCCATCCCATGGCTGGGTACCACAGGGACCCCATCCTGCCTGGCAAGTGGGTCCCAGCCCCCCTTTGCCCACCGGTGTTTGGATTTGCTGTGACCCATCCTGGACTGCCAGGACCTGGTGACAGCCCTGCCGGGCTGGTGCCCCGAGCCAGCAGCGCTGGCCTGGTGAGAGAAGGTCAAACGGCTCTGTGTGTCCCTGTCGGGTGGACAGAGCAGGGAGGGGAGTGGAACAAAGTGGGGCCTTTGCCTGTCCCTTGCACAATC
>NW_008666715.1:50511-67298 GCF_000695815.1 Acanthisitta chloris | reverse complement strand
ACTTACATATATATATATATATACACACGGTTATAGTGAGAGTGTGTGGAGCAGGGCTGACATGCACCCACGCATTGGCCGCTCCCTGCAGACACTGCTGCCAAGAAAAGAGCCCGAAACGGGGCCTGTCTCCTCGTCACCAGCATCATTTCCTACAAGGCATCCACTAAGCCTCTGTGAGATGCTGCCAGGCTGCGGCTGACCCGGGACCAGGAGCAGTGCCCACTGTCACTGCTCAGCCTCCCACAGCTGCCCTGCTGTGCCACTGCCATGACTTCTGGAGAAGATGCCCCAGGCCTGTCCCACTGTGGGGCTGCAGGGAAGTGTGGCAGTTGCCTGTAAGGCTGGTGGGGTTGGAGTGAAGGGCCCCAAGGAGTTGTCCCTCTGCCTTCTACCTGCTCTGCCTTCACCCTGACCCACCTCAAGAGGCCCTATGGTATGGGGAACAGTTTACCTGAAAAAAACCCAAATGAATATAATACCCCAAATCTCACTAAGATTTTGACGCTATGTTCCCAGGCTGAGCAAGACCAGATTTTCTCAGAAATAACTGGTTTCCTTGCTGCGACTCTGGCAGCTAAGACTAACTAATTTAAGGGCAGCCTGACTGATCTGGTGGCTTTCTATGATGGAGTGACTTCAGCTGTCAACAAGGGAAGACTGATCCATGTCATCTACCTAGACTTCTGTAAAGTCTTTGAGACAGTTCCATGTGATATCCTTATCTCCTAATTGAAGACACATGGATTTGATGGATGGTCTATTTAGCAGATAAGACATTGGCTGGATGGATGCAGCCAGAGAGCTGTGGTCAATGGCTCTATGTCCAGGTGGAGGATGGTGATGAGTGGTGTCCCTCAGGGCTTGGGACTTGGGACTGATGCTCTTTCATATCTTTATCAATATCATAGAGAGACTGAGTGCACCCTCAGCAAGTTTACAGATGACATGAAGCTGAGGGGTGTGGGTGACACAGCACAAGGACAGAATGCCATCCCAGAGGACCTAGACAAACTTGAGAAGTGGACCCATGAGAATCTCATGAGGTTTGATAAGTCTAAGGGCAAGGTGCTGCACCTGGGTCAGAGCAATCTCAAGCATGAGTTCAGACTGGGAGATGAACTCACTGAGAGCAGCCCTGCGGAGAAGGACTTGGGGGTCATGGTGGATGAAAAGCTGGACATGAGCCAGCAATGTGTACTCTCACCCCAGAAAGCCAACCACATCCTGGGCTGCATCAAAAGAAGCCTGACCAGCAGGTCAATGGAGGTGATTCTGCCCCTCTACTCTGCTCTTGTGAGATCCCACCTGGAGTACTGTGTCCAGCTCTGGGGTCCTCAACATAAGAAGAATGTGGACTTGTTGGACTGAGTCCAGAGGAGGTCCACAAAGATGAATGCTTGCTCAATCTGAAGAAGACAAGGCTCCAGAGAGACCTTAGAGCACCTTTCAGTACCTAAAGAGGATCTACGAGAAAGTTGGAGAGGGGCTTTATACACATGCAGGTAGTGATAGGACAAGGGAGAATAAACTAAAGAAGGGGAGATTGAGGTTAGATGTTAGGAAGAAATTCTTTACTGTGTGAGGATTGTGAGGCACTGGAACAGGTTGCCTAGAGCAATTGTGGATGCCCCATCCCTGGAAGTGTTCAGGGCCAGGCTGGATGGGGCCCTGGGCAACCTGGTCTAGTGGAAGGTGACCCTGCTCATGGCAGGGGGGTTGGAACTAGATGAGGTTTAAAGTCCCTTCCAAACCAAACCCTTCTATGATTGTATGATGCTACGATCATGCATTTTAAACAGTATGTAGGTTCACCAAAGTTATTTTTTACTTCCTCCTCTTACTTCTGAGTAACATCTAACTGCAGTAATGGAAATTTAAAACCTTACATTTGTTTTGAGGCATGTGCACAAGTCTAAAAATCTGAGTAAACAATTAATAAAAGCTCATCCACTCTCTATTATACCAACCCACATCTGTGGCCTTACGAGTCTGATGATTACTGCAACAGCATAAGACTGAAACTCAGTGTGACTAGGTATAAAGACCTTTTCAAAATTTGGATAGTTCTTCCTTGTGTGAACATGTCTGGGTGTGTATGATTTGGTATTAGTGGGCAAAATGAGTGGTGAAGTGAGAAAATGCATTCTCACAGCTACCCTAGGCACCATTGTAAGAAAGCCTGCACAATGTAAATTGTGGTCTACAGAAAAATGTCCAAACCATCCAGTGACTAAATATAAACTACCTGCTCCAAGCAAACCAGTACCAATGCACTACCGGTTTCTACCAACCCCCTCTTAAACCTTATTAGTTCTCCCACAGAGGATTGCTAGTGCTGAAACTGAAGCTCAGCCCTTGTTCAGGCACAGTGAATCCACTCAGGAAAGATGCTGTGGATTCCCAGATGCTGGGGAGAAGGTGGTTAAGAGGTTGCACTGGAAAATTTGGTACCAGGGAATTCAACTGCAGAACACAGATTGGAAGGATTTCATTAAATTTGGCACTTTGCAGAATATTTTGTCTCTTTCCTCAGGCCTCTATATTTATTCCTTATTTCATTAAAGTAATTACCTCATTTTCTTGCCTCTCCATCTCCGTACTCTCCCATCACTTTTTGGCAAGGTCCATCAGCAAGGTCCCAACATTCCTGCAGCCCAGGCTTGTCTGCCCTGGGGCTGTTGCCTATACCCTCCTCTATTTACACCAGCAATTACTCTCTCCTCAAACACAAATTTGCAAACATTATCTGGTAGAACTTCATTAGAGGAGGAGAATACAACTGTAATCTTTGCTTTACTGCTTGAAACTAACAAAGTAGGTCTGTAACACAAAAACTAAGGAAACACAATTTCCTAGGAATCTGTGCCTTATGGTTGATGTAACTCCTGCCTAACGAATTCTGAGCAAAGCTGCCTCCAACTGCAGGAAATTTGCAGTTGTTTATTCCTGTGTGAATTCTCTGGTGTACAAAATCGGGGGCTTCACAATGCAATCCTTTTTCTCAGTGGAGATGTTAGCAGTGTCTCTCCCCACTACTTGTATGACACATCATGTGAAGAATTAATTATATTTAAATTCGATGTCAGCCATGTCACACTGACTGCAGTTGGATGTGGATTAAAAAGCTAGACAAGGTGAATCAAAAGACAGACACCTACCTGTCTCAACCCTCTTTCACTGAGGAAATCCAGCTGACATCTAAGCTTGTCAGCTTACCTGATGTGTCCTATAATAGCAAAAGCAAAATTTACCAGAGTTTGATGAAGGGGCTGGGGTAATGATACTCTTGTGCTCAACTTCACTGATGCCAGAATTGTTAACCTCCCACCAAAACTTAAGCTATATTGTTCCCAACTATTATGGATATTCCTTAGAAAAAGATAAAATAGTGTGGTTTGTAATAGCACAAAGGGCACCAAAATCACTACAATAATTTTCTGGACAAAATGGTCAACATTCAATTCCTAATGTTACATTTGATCCTGAACTTCAGAGGAAGAGAGAGGAATTAATCATGAACTGGGCTGACAATTTACCTTAAAATCATGAATTTCAATAAATAATACCAACATTTTAATGTTCTTTCCTGAGTACTGAGACTTCACCTTTTAGCCTTCCTTTTCTAATTTTTCCCCTCTATGATTATGAAAGCTAAATCCTTGTCTTAAAAAGAACATTGAATCCCCAGGAAATTTGTGGATGGCTTTGCCTAGTCTCTCTGAAAAAATCTTCCTCTTGGTTGTTGAAATATAGCAAAAGGCTCAAGAATTAGAAAGTGGTTTTCCAATCAAAGCTGCTTCAGCCATTTCTGAAAACAGATGTCTTATCAACTATCCTTTGGCAACCAAATTAACTTTCAACTTCTTTCTCAGGCTGGGAAGACAGCTAAGAACTGGTTCTTTAGTCATTTTCAGAAACCTAAGTTTCAAATATTTCATCTTTGGCTTGCTATCAGAGAAGATTTAGTCTCTCAAATCAGGAGATTCTGGCTTCAGTGAGTCCTAATCATTCCTTGCACCTGTCACTTTAGAGCTGTATTTTCATCTTCTGTTTGGGAGTTTTGTCTAAGTTCACTTCATGTCTCTGCCAAATGCACAGGATGCACAGAGCTAGAGTAATTCTTTAATTGCATGACCTTCTTACATGTTTTGTTTTAGATATAAAAGACAATGAAACCTAAACATGGAGCACTGACAACTGTACTTCTCCAAGATACCTGTGCTGTAAATACCAAATCTATATAGAGAGATTTTTTCCTTAATTTAAGGATTGCTTGCACCTTTTTTTTTTTTTTTTTTGGTAAATCCTTGAAATGCTAGATCCCAACTCTTAGCACTAGACAAAAGTTCAATACAGTTAATTGTCCATCACATCTTAACAGCAGCTAAACTACAGCTTATTCAGTGAATAGTGCCTGTTTTCTGATCCTACCCCAGTACATCATCTTTCCGTTATTTTCATAAGAGAACAAAAAATAAAAATAAAATATTTAAAGGCAGTGTACTGTCTGGTAATAGCTGCTGGCTGCCTCTCAGGCAAAGGAACAACTCTGGCATGTAGTTAGGCACTCATTTGCTTGTCATGACTTACACAGGGCTCATCACAGAAACCATACTCAGAAGGAATCATGAAATTTGTAAAGGCCAGTGAGATTGTTAGAGCTATTTAAACCTGTTTCCTGACCAGCACAGCTGCTGCACTTCCATCCAGGTTGCATTCAGGTTAGTAGCCCATGGTTGCATGACGTTAAAAACACACCAGGTTATCACCAGGAATCTCTTCACCAAGTACATTTACCATGCCTAGTCCTTTCCTGATTCTTCCAAAAAATCACAGATCCCAAATTAGGTTCTTGTTTCGTGCCATACACAGAACAAACTGCCCTACTGTTCAGATCCCTCTCTTTGGGTGCTAAGGTTAGGCTTTTTGCCTTATGCTCTTTGTAAGAAACCATCATCAGTGATGACTCCCAAGGGCCTTTTCATAATCAGAGCTCAGGTTTCAGTCCTTTTTCTAATCATGGCCTTGCATTTAAAAGCAAAGGCAAAAGATACTAGAGCTGTCGCAGATTATATACTGTCTGCTCACATCTTTGGATGTTCAGGGATTCAGGGTAATCAATCTTTTGCACCCCAGTAAAAGTCCACATTTGTCTAAGCTACAAAAATAATCAGCTAACATGTTAAAAGTCTTTTCTTATACAAAAAGGCTTCCTATCTTGCTCAGTGCAATATTGAGAACATACAGGTGTTAGAATCATACAGATCAACTCAGGGTTGAAAAGAGTATCCGAAATCTGCTTAATTTTGTTGGATGAGTGCAAGAGCACAGGCCCTTAAACAGGTTTCACTGCCAGGCATCAAGCTGTCACCTCACTTTCAAGTAACTGTGTCCTTTCAGATGCAATGTTTAAAGGGGGGAATTGTTGTGACAGGGATTTGTGCTAAAGGGAATTGTGCAAGCAGGTCAGTCCAGCAAGTCTCACAAGGGAATGTGCTCATGTGGCAACCCCTAGTGACAGCTGGACTGGTGCAGTGGCCTCGGTCTTTCCTGCATACTGGGCACAAGCAAGCAAAGCTGGTAATATTGAAGTTTTGCTCCCCTCCCTCCTCCTTTCTCTCCTCTGCTGCAGAGCCCTGATAACCAGGACTCAGGCCAAAGGAAAGACATCTGTATTCAGCAGTAACAAGGACAAACCTTGTCTCCTTTTGCTGACACAGAGTGTGACCAAGAACAGCAGTGAGCTTAAGAAAAATCCCCATGAAAGCTGCATAGATTCAAGCAGAAAAATGAAGAGCATTTTTCATCTAGCATGCATACAGCTCCTTCAGGAGCATAACACCACACTGATGTGTTGTCAAGAGTGTGGCAGCTCCTCTGCAGAGATACTTGAGTGAGCTGAATCAGTAAATTTTATTCAACTGTCAGCCCTTCCTACAGCATTGTATCAAAGTCAAGAAACAAGGCTTCATCCTCATCTGACTCTCAACAAATTCTGGCTGCTGGGTACTTCAGGCAGAGGGAACCTGAGCCAGGGTTTGGAGGAGCACCTTCAAAATTAGTAGTGCATCAACAATGTCTGTTTTCCAGAAACAGCTGGGAACATTCTAGGAAAGTGAAGCCCTTACATGGGCTGGGCATGAACAATTGATGATAGCACCTTTTGGAGTTTTTTTTCTCAGTGTTTGAATTTTGCCTCTGAGGTCAAAATAGGATCTTGCTTCAGTTTATTCAGTCTAAACTTGCATTCTGAGCAGCCTCAGTTGAGTTGAGACTCTGCTTCAAGACAAAATACAGGACAACGATAGTTCTCCATACATCCAGGTTATCCTGCTGAGAGATAGAAAAATAGATTGCATAGTCGCACCAGCACTTGAATCTATTTCTAGTGATTTATTTATAGGCAAAAAGGCAGGAAAACTGTACTCCTAGCTCCATTCAAAAATACCAATTGGCTATAAATGTTCCCAGCTTTCCATCAAGGGATTTTTTTCCCCTCCTTCAAATCACTCTGTGGTTAGTGCTATCTTGTGCTGTCTCTCTCTAGATGTACCCATTGCAAGCATATGCTGTCAACAATAAAGCAAGCAAACACTCTGACAGGCTGTTCTCCACCCCTTTCCTCTACTAGAGGAGAAATGCTGGTTATAGACGGGTTAATGATTACATTCAGTGTTATCCTTTTGGGAAGCAATGACAGGTTACTCTCAAGACTGTTATTGCAGACAAACCCTTAGGGCTCTTGCACTTCCCCTACAGCTAGAAGTCCTTGAGTGGCTCCCTCCTGAGCAGCTTTTCTGAAGAATTTTTCAAACATAACATCCTTCATTTTGGTGAAATCCTTCTCTTGCTGGATAGGAAAGTTTTGAGTTTGCTATAGTATATTTTCTGTGATTAGTTGTTTCATGCTTCTGAACTGATGGCCTGCAACACCCAGTGCCATTTCTGAGACTAGATTCACATGACACCTAGCAAAACACAAACTCTCTTCTTCTGAAAATTGTTCCTGCTCAAGTATTATTTTCCTTCAGCCAAAAAATAAAGTAATTCATCACACAAATCTGCAATTTTTTATATATATGAGGCACAGAGTTAATCTTGGCATGTTTCAGCATCTGGATATGGATAACTTGCCTACCTCAGAGAATTTTTGAGGCAGAGTATAATCATATGCATTACCAACATTAAAATCCATTTTAACTTAAACTGTCTCCAGCCCATTCAAGGCTGTTATCATAACTAAACCATTCAGACATGGTCATTTCTTGCCTTTGCTCCAGCTTCATAAGTGATCTTTGGGAGATGGTTTTGGAGAAGGAGAAAACCGAGAAATTTAAACCAGTTTTAAGTGTCTATCTAGCACAAATTCAGTAGCATTTCCCTTAAGGCTGACACGGAACTAACTGATTATATATAGAATTATTTATTACTAATAATCAAATGTTTTTCTTACTTTTACCTCAGGCAGGTATTGGGCATACATGCTGCTTTGTTTACCTTACGAGGTACAGAAGGGCAGAGAAAGATTCCAATCCTTTGGAATCCAATTTTAAGATGAGATTGGATGACATGATCTCATGGATGGCATGAGACTGGATGTGGCACTTAGTGCCATGGTCTAGTAACCACGGTAGGGTTGGACTCGATGATCTTTGAGGTCTCTTCCAACCTGGCTGATTCTATGATTCTAAGGAACCCCATTCCTTAAATTACTCCATTTCCAGGAAAATTGAACTCAGAGGGGTCACAAATTGCACAGACCCTGCCAATGAGCTGCTGCACAAGACCCTGCACTAGGCGTGTCCCAGTGCTGGGGGGGCAATGGGGAAGCTTCCCACGCCCTGCACCACACCAGCACAGCACACCACGCTTTGAGCAGGCAGCTCACATGAGATGAATTACAAAAACGGTATTAAAAACACCCCTGGCTCCTCTGCCTTAAGCAAACGTGGAGGGCAGAGAGGTAGAGGCATGGCTGGCTGCTCTGTAGCCTTTCCATGGGGGTGTGCTGCTCTGCTGTGCCTTGTGGCTGGCAGAAGCATGGCACCCCTTCCCCTCCTTTTTTTTTTTCAGGTAGACCAGAATTGGTTCTTCTCCTTCTTCTGTTTGCTTTTTCAGCCTCCAACAGTGCCTCAGGGCAAACAGCCCCCACAGAGAGACCCCACAGCCATGGTCACTGACCTCCCACCCCAGCCCCTGTGACTCCTGTCTTGGCATAACTCCCCTGTCATCTTGTTGGGTTTTTTTCTCTCCCTTGTTTCTTTTTGAGATGTATCAGCTAAATATCAGTTTTTTAACACCTACCTGTATTTTTTGACAAGAACTATCATGCCTTTTGGTTGCACGTTGTCCATGGAAACCATGTTTTACAGATCCCTGTTTGGTTACAAAGGATGTCCACAAAATCCACAATCACAGTATGATTTAATGAAAAGCCAGTTTTCTCAGTTTTCATGCACAAAAAGCTTCTGCATGCTCCTGGTTTTCTGCCATAGGTAACCATTAATTTGAATTTTTCCACTGTTTACAGTACATATTCATGCTCAAAGAAATCAAATTCTCAGTCATGTTTTCCCTTTAGCCACTGCTTTGTGCAATTGCTTCAGATAATTTAAATAATTTTGCTCAACAAAGGGGCTTTGATGCCAAATGTCAGACAACTAAGAAGGCAGAGGACAATATTGTAAAAAATACTCAGGTTCTTGTGGATATGAAGCATCATCAAGTTGAATTTCAAAGAGCAAGTGGTTAGAGAGGAGCTTTGTTCCTGCTTGTAGGAAGCTCAAGCACTTTGGTGGGACACAGAGGTCAGGTGGAAGGCCTCCACATCCTGCTAGAGTAGGAAAAATCATTAAAGAAAGGTTTCTGCTGTGGCTTTGACAGTTATGAATAGGAAATTCACTTCTGTGAATATTCTGTATCACTTAATTAAAGCGAGCTATTTTTGTGAACGCTTTTGACCATGAACCTTTTTCTTGAATATTCATTGATGATGGGAGGAAAGGCATGAACAGAATGTATGGAAATGCATTTAAAATCTGAATGACTATGCCTGAGAAGTTTTTATTATGTTCATTACCTATTTATTATATTTTTTTTGATTACTGATGTTGGTTTGATTACCTGAAGATAGAAACAGATGCACAGTTACTTGCACTGCGTAACAATTATTCAGTTATGGCTGCAACTAATTATTCATGTTACATGAAATCCCTCTAGATTTTTTCCTTAGTCAGTTTACATCCAATCATTTGAAAATCATTGGAAATCCAACCGAACAGGGGTAAATTCTACCCTAGGTCTGGTCCTAGTGTGCATTTCTAAAGGCACATGTGGACCAGAGCTGAGTAACTAAGAGACAAGAACAATCCCTGCTGTGCCTCCAAGACTGATGCTTTATGAGGTCTAGCAAAGATGGCAGGGATGAAAGGAAAGGCACTAAGAGTGGAAAACATTATGTATCATATGCAGTTCTGGAGGCTGTGGGCTGATTTAGGCTGTGGAAACTACTCTGATATATGCCAGTGGCTTTTCTGGTCCCTGATATAGCTTGAAATCCTCAGGCACAATGCTGCCTTAAACTTCCCCTAAATCCCTAGGCAATGCAATGATTACCCTAAAGCTTCTTCGCCTCTGGAGACGAAGCATGGTCCCAGCTGAAGAGTCTTCTCTTACAGCACTGCAATAATGCTTAAAAGAACTAAGCAGAAATCCCAAGGCATTTGAGCAGATCCTAGAGGACTCAGACATCAAGTTAGGACAAAGACAAAGCTTTCTGATCTTCTCACTCTATTAAACTGCACTCCTTCAGAGCCTGAAATAGCAGAGCAATGCCCGAGGGTACAATGGTGAGGCCTCTACTGGGATTACAATGCATCAGTTATTTCAATATTTCTAAAAATATTTAAAAGAAGACCAATCTCAACACAGCTTGGTATAAAAGAGAGGGGGGATAGAATGAAAATGGGAAAGGTTTATATTTGTGCTTTTATCATATATTTTTGTATTGAATGTATCCTTAAAAATATTGTCTGTATTTCACTTACATCATTATCCAAGACTTTTTAGGTTTGGTAACATGAGCATCAGACCTGGGTTTGTATGAAGCATAGTCCAAGGATGCTGCTGTGTGCAGGGTCACGGAGTGCTAGTATTGCATTAGCAATAATAGCAGCAGCCAAAGGGAGCCCGTCTTGACTTCTGTTTGTTTACTTCATTTCCAGAAAAGACTTCCTACAGAACAAGAATTCAATACAAAACTAGTAGACCTGAGTAAAATACAGGACCGGGTGAGGACTTCACCTGAGAGTATCTGTCTTGTTAGACTTGTGTCTGTGAGCCTCTTTATCTTGTAAAGGGATAGTAGCACCCTCTCTCCCAGTGCCTGATGAGGTGGCCAAAGCCATCAGAGACTGACGTGCCTGAGAGAGGTGCCTTGGCAGGGCAAGGTGTGCTGCAGACTCCTTCTGCCCCGGTAACTCAGCACCAGGGTCTGCACATGGGATGGGAATGGGCCACAAAGGGACCACTGCTGCTTCAATTCCCTTCTAGACTTTGGCCACTCCTTTGTCCCATTCCCATGTCACGAGTAGCTGTCATTCCCTGCAGCAAGCAGTCATGCAGTCAGGCTCTGTGCTTTAGTTTCTCAGGGTGGAAAGAAAAGAACACAGCACAGCACGAATGAGTGGTTGAACGCAGTGCGATGCCCCACATTTTCTGAAGGACAGGCAGTGGCATTAACTGTAATGCCAGAGGTAAAATGTTCATTCTGAAAGGACAGAGAAGATGAATTACGTTCTGATATGAATGACAAAAATATCCACCATTCTATTAGACAAGATTAAAAACATTTTAAAGGGCAATTCCTTCCCATGTTTTCAGTCTAGGCTAAATGCTAAGCAAGCGTAGAAGAAACCTCCCCTATTGGCAGATTATTCTATAGCCATTCAATGCATTTTCCTGTGGTTTCCCCTGAGGGGACTGATCTTGGAATGGGGAAAGTCCTAGAAGCAGGGTACTGGCCAGCTAGCTCTGCTGGAGAGTCAAAATCTTTAATCCTAAAACCAAAGGGGATCTCATTATTTGTCTGCTGTTTCTGTCTGTATTGCTCTGTTCAAAAGCCAACCTACCCAGTTCATCAGGCTGGTGGGCACACAGTCATATGAGCATATTGGTCACTACGTTAAGAGCTCCAGTACACAGGGATGAGCTGAACATGTTTACCAAGGTTAACAGGTCTGACTGCTATTGGTCTATTTGTCTCTAACATGCTATAGGATTGCAAAAAATGCAGAACGCATATTTTATGTATGCTATACATATATATGTACTCCCAGGCTATCTAGAGTTTCTCACAGATGGAAACATACAAGAAGCAACACACAGAAATGCGGAGCAGCTTGAATTCAATTCCTGACCTGCACATCTGCAGCTCTAGTGAGAAAAGAGACTAAACTCTGAGACGGTTTCTGGGTCTGCATCTCCTGCTCTCCTGTACCTGCAGCCTGTGACAGGGGCATCTGGGCATTGAGGGGTACCTCAGAGCTTTCTAGAACTTGAAGCATCCAAGATGTGTAGTCACTTTTAAAATCTTGACAGGGAAAGAACCAGGAATGCAATGAAACATAAAAGCAGAAAAGGAATAGAGACTGGGAGACTGCTGCCATACAGAAAACCTGTGGTTCTGAACTGCAAGGTCCTTTTCTGTCACGATACTCTCCAAAATAGGTATGGTTAGGACAACTTGCTGTATTCTCATTAAAGCTATGCAGAACACTTTTAATCAGCTCCCTGAATATTTCAGTGTTTGTCTGATTAAGCAAACCAAACAATGTCACCAAAGACCATGCTTTATCAGTAGAAAAATATCCATCTTAAACGTACATTGTTCACTGTACTGCACCCAACAGTTTACGATCTTTTATATTCTAACAAAACCTTGTAAGGGAAAGATGTCTTGTAGTAATGTACAGTGGTTAGTAATGTGTTCAAGGTCACCCAACTCCATAGCTGGCCAGGAGCATTTTGAGCATCCAAGTAAGTGTTCTAATCAATGAGCAGTTTTTGCAGAAAAGCATATAGCCACCTAAGCTGGGCAACACCAGATTTTTAAAGTGCAATAATATGCAAATGCCTCCAGTTCCTGTTCTCTTTTAACTGTAATGAAAGCAGGTAAAAGAGACGTAATTTCCCTCCAGCCAACTTTCCACAAAATCTGTTTTTGGAAAAAGAAGAGCTTCCCGAAGGAAATTGAGACCTATGCAACTTCTAGGAGCTTCTGGAAGCTATGGTTGTATGCTTACATTCTGTGTTGCTATAGTAATGTCCCTTTCCCATTCAAAATTCACCCTGTGCTGAGATCAACAGCACAATAATGGGCTCTGTGAATGCTACCCCTTTGTCTTTCCATTTTAGAAATAATTGGGTAGCCCAATGCCAGATGTGCTGTACCTGTCATTGTACTAAGAACATACAGAACAAAAACTACTTCCCTCACAAACATGGTCTTTGAAAACTAGGGATTTTTAGGAAGAGGAGGAAACACCAAATGATCAGGGTCACTCTCCCAGCCAATCCTATGGGGTGGTTTCCATTTCTGGACAACGTAGCCTGCATTCTATGACAAGGATGCAATCATGGACACTCCAAGTCTCTGTAGCTGCCTGGCACTGCCAGCATGTTCTTACTCATCCTGCTTGCATAATGCGTTGCTGTAGTGTTGTCAGTGAGCACTGCAATAAATGGCAGAAACACCCTCTGCTTTGCTGAGCTGCTCTGAGCTGACAGGGAAGAAGTTGTCTCCCCAGACCATCATGGAGTCCTATTGCCGCCAGATCCTCTGACTGCAGGATCTCCTCTATGACTTTGATCTTGTTGCAGACACATCTATAATATCTTTTTTTATTATTTAGGTCCTACCTGTGGACTGTGTTTGGCTCTAAGACCTTTTGAGTGATGAGGATCCCTGCTGAGGTATATTGTGCAGGTACGGTGTGCTTCCTGTCTCATGGCCTGCACTTCTCAGTGTGGTGAGATGTGGGTCAACGTGTGTGCCCTCACATAGTGGAGGTGGGAATATGGCACAAAAGGATCCTACGAAGTTTTGTATCATCCTGGTGAGGATGAATCCCACCATTCCCAGACTAAGCTGCTCCTGGTGAGTAAATGCACAGGTTAAAATACAGAAATTGGCTCACAACAGAAAATGATACCTCCAAGAAGTACTGGATAATTAGTAACTGTGAGCCTGTTGACCTTATATACTTTCCATCTAAAAAATCCTAACCTTTTGGGTTCCTTCTGTCTATGGATAGGTTTAGCCTGGATCTCTCGTGAACAGCTTGTATCAACAGGGAGCCTGGCATGGAGTGCTAAGAGAAGTATTTATATCACTTAGTGGCACTATGAGTACGCTGTCCGTGCACTTTGAAGTTGCTATGTTAGCTGCAGGATGTATCATGTCCCTTCTACTGCTTCTGAAAGACTGGCCTATGCTTGAATTCGTAAGGATTACATTATTAATGCTATTCTTAGATTTTCCTCAGTGGGATATCCAGTGTTCACACTAATCCTGTCACTGGCAAAAAAAGCTGCAAATATAGGGCTTATTTTCTCATGGAGACACCTGGACGAAATGTCTACTGCCAATGCAGGCCATGAACAGACTTGCAGTCCTTGGTGCTGGAGGATCTCAGAACTTCCAGCCCATGAGGGTTCATGGGTGGGGTCAGACCCCAGCAAACCCCACCTTCTTCAAAGAAAAGCTTATATTTACATGTTTCTGTTCACCTCAAATATTTCCTTGTCACATTGACTGCAGCACGTTGGTATCTGTCCACTGAGACTGTCACTTCCATGCTGAAGAGCAGGAGCATTTTTGTCAGTGAAGAGCATGCCATGATGTGTCTTGGGACAGAACATAATAGTGGAGATGGGTAAAACTGCCACAGGTAGATTATTACCACTTTGAAATGTGACCTGTACACCAAAGTCAATTGCTAGACAGAAAATTGCATTGGATATTTAATATCCTTGGGTGGTCATGACCTCTGTTGAGCATTTCATAGGTCATAAGTTTTACTGCTGCCTAAGTGTCCCTTACAACTTCAGGTATTTGACAGTAATTGTAAACTCAGACTCTACTGATTGCCTACAATTCAGTCTTTCAAAGCACTGTGAATCCCATGAAGCAAAGCACATCAAGAAGATGAGTAAGAATTGAAGGATCTGGAATTATGGTGTTTTACTTAAAGTCAATGGTTTTGCTCATGTATGGTATGCAAGGAGCAGCTCATTTGGTCTCTATCATGGATGTCTCATTAGTTTTGCCTCTTTCTTGGAACTCCTTGTGCAAGCTGTTTTCCTTGGATTCCGTCTGCTTTTGAGAATGAAGTCCAGATAGCACAATGTGATATTCAGAATCTTTTTGTGTTTATAAATCCTAGTTTATGGCAAGGACACTTCACTAAATGAAAATAAAATAAAAAAAAAATACTGTCAAACCTCCTTAATAACTAGGTATGTCTCTTTCAACATATTTCTTTCTACTTGTCAGCTGGAAAGGATAAAATATGGCAGGTTTTTTTATTTGACACACAATAGGCCCTGAGTGACTTGTTATGTAAATTGCATTTTGTGTAAGTTCAGCTTTGGAGTAAAGAAAGACCAAGTAACTATTTAAATGGAGAAGGAAATTTACAGGCTTGTGGGAAATACTGTTCAATGAATAAGACCCCATGAGCAGGGAGAGTATAGTATGGTGCAGGGGCTTATTAGAAATCTGACCAGAAAGTCAATCTGGATGCATTTTTAATTGAAAAGCATCAAACTTGGAGTATAACAGAAAAAAAAATCGCCTTTCAAAAAGCAAAGCCTCAGATCTCACAGTCCAACCACAATAAATTAAGCTTAACAGCTTTAGAAATATCTCAGAGTCTTTCACAAGGCTGTGTTACTAATGGGCTGTTGAGGCAGGGTTTTTTTCTGAAAAATCTTTCATGAACCTGCTGCACAAGCCCTTTTCAAAATAAGGAGGTCTCCTTCCCTGAGGACATAGGCATTAGACAGCACTGCAAAACTGCACATTTTGCTCAGCATTATGCACAGCTCACTGACACATTTGCTCCTCCCTCCACGGTCGCTGCTTTGTGCCTGCTGCACTCCCTCCCCAGGATGTCTGTGCTTGAGTGGGGGCAGGAGGAGGTGGGGTGCAGTGCATGCCCCAAATTTGCCATTGTTTCCACCAGAGGTTCATTTGATGTTTGTTGTCAGGTAGTGCCGTGTATGTGATGCTTTGCTGTGTAGATTAGACAAGGCTACTGGCAAGAGCAACTGGCAGAGATTCAGTTCCATTGGTGTCAATGGTAAGAGTCTTTTTGACTCCAGTGAAGCCAAGATTTCAATCCAGACATCCAAAGCCTGATCAAAGCAAGTCTACATGAGGCAGCAGAAACTAGCTATGAATCCTTCTTGAACAGATGAAAGAAATAGTGAGAATATTTGGATCAATGCCTGCAAAGGCAAGGGCTCAGTCTTGCGCTCTGCAGACTGGGAATTCATGAGTTTCCACTCAATCCTGCAAAAAGAATCATTGAGTGGCATTAGGTAGATTATTTAACCTCTATCTAATACGAATTTTCCACCAATAAAGTGAGAATTGTCAAATATCAGCACATAACTTACAGCTCTGAGAACTAACAACATGGCTTGAGCCAGGTCTGGTGTAGGTGAAAGGCTATGCTGGATTTCTTCAAGCCTTGTCTTTAGTCAGTACCATGCTGTTGGGATGCAAGTTCTGCAGAAGACACAGCTATAAAATACATGTTTCAATTTGTAGAGAAGGCAGCTCTACACTTACCAAATATTGGGATAGAATTCAGGCACCATTGTGTTAGTATCACTACCGAATCTGGTCTTCACTTAGCAGTTAATAAAAAGTCATGCTGGAAAGCTCCACTTTCACTACCGTTTACTTTCAGATTCTTTTTGGTTCATTTTGCCAGCATAGTCTAAATGTTTGAAGCTGTGTATGCAGGAAGGAATTGCAGCTGAGAAAAATATTCAAAACACCTTGACAAGCCCTGAATCATTATTAAATTAACTTTTTTTTTGGTGCAGAATTGTCAAAAATGAAAGAAAACTAGAAGCTAAAGTTATGGCTTTAAACCTCAATTTCTGTCTTTATTAACACATGGGTGCAGATTTTTGCATGACAATGGTCCATGATCCACTGAAATGAAAGCTTTAATGGGGTCTGGTTGAAGCCCTAAATTATGTATTTTTCCATGCTTTACAATGGACATTTACTGCTCAAAACCAGACAGCACTCTTGCCTTCCCATCTGGTTTTGTTTATCAATAAAGCCTTCCCCTTTGATAGTTTAGGAATGACTGTGAATCCCACAGTCATTTTCCTTGTCATTTGTTTTTTGGTCTGAAAGAGCTATTTAATCTGGCATAAAATAAGCAGACTCAGTTGCTCTCAGTTATTTACTAGTATAAATTCTCCATATCTCACTGAAGTCCAGGGCCTGTTTTTTCCTGCACTTACAACAGTGTGGTTTTACTGGTGTTAGTGGAGAGCTGCAGAAGGATCACCAGGAGCCCTGCAGGCTCAGGCAGCACGTGTGAAGAAGGGTTTTTCTCTGATCTAAATCAAATGCAGAGCCAGATGAACACCACTGGCAGCAGCTAGATTATAGAGGCACAGTGACACCCCTGTCAGTCACTCCGATCTACAGCATACACATAACAATACATCTCTGTCAATTATATTTCAGTAATGTA
>NW_008666715.1:38749-50478 GCF_000695815.1 Acanthisitta chloris | reverse complement strand
ATGAAAACAGTATGATGTGCAAGGGAATAAAACCGTTGAAGATTTTAATTAGCTGAATATTATCAAGGATAATCTCAATCCTAGAAAATGATGGAAAGATCCTTTTTTCCCCTCAGAGCTTTAAGCCCTCCATCTTACTCCTCCTTTGTCAACAGCACTAAAAGAGTGAGTGAATACCCAGAAGTAGGTCACGATTGCTAATATCCAAGGATACCATGTTTCTGTGGTTACCTTAGCGCTCCCTCCCTTTCTCCCCCTCCCTCCCTCTCTCAAACCAAAGCACAGCCCCCATTCCACCCCTCCACACCAGCGCTGCATCGCCCACTTCAAAACCACTGCTCCCAATTTACACCCACGACCACACAGGGTCTGCACCACAGCTCTGGCTCAGATCCAAACCTGTGATGCCGTGGATGCTGTGAGCTGCAGGGTGCATGGCCAGGTGCCACCCTGTGCCTGTCAGGATGTCTGTCCCCTGCCACGTCGCATCAGCACCTTCCCTGGCTGATGGACAGGAGGCAGAGCTGCCAGAGATTGGTACCCCAGGACCCATGGCCCAGCCACACCTGATGAGGTGCTGGATGGGAAAAGGCAAACTGGAAAGTACAAGGACACAGAGAAATTGGGTGCGATTCTACGGCGTCGCCGCAGCCCTGATGCCCTCACGCGTGACCGAAGGGGATGTTTCTCTTGCACGCGTTCCAGATAGGATGACATAAAATAGACTGAGGCTGTGGACATGGAAACAGAGAGGCAAAGCTTGAGGCATAAACACAAAGCAAATCACACCGTGGCAGCTGTGTACAGAACGGGCCGGCTGTGCATTTGAAAGCGTGAGAAAGGAGCAAGGAGGCTGTGCTCAGAAAGAGAGGCTTGTGAGATGTGACAATTTTAGCACTGATTCATCATGGGGTAAATTTGCCACAAGTGGGGCTGGGCCACGGCGATTTAAGGGCTCTGCATTGATGGACATTTGGGCAGGCTTTGTACCAGGCTTTTGTTTGACTGAGACGTTCGTTCCTTGTTTTTTGACACGACCCATAGGGTGGTAGAAGTTGTGAGACAAACAGCCTGGCAGCTGTGGTTCATTTCCAGCAGTCCTGTGAAGTACTGTGCCTGTTAAACTTGGTGGCTCTAAATTTGGGACATATTTCCCCCTATTTGTTGCTGACACCAAGGTTCATGTCCACCAGCTCCCTTGTTAGACTACTCAAGGAGTGCCCTCAGCAGTGGGAGACACACTGGGCCAAACAAACATGTTTGTGGGGTTTGGATTAGAGCTCCTGCTGATGCATACCAGCACAGCACAGCAGCAGATGTTTTAGGACCATATGACTTGAAGCAAGTGAATTACTGAATCCAGTCATGATTGCAGACTTTGTGTAACACTTGTTTAATCCAGAAGAGTCCAGACAGCATCTACTCTATACCAAACAGTTCCCAGCCACCCTCTGACAATACTTGCCAAGAACTGTGTGTCAGTTTTAACCATTTTAGGTATCTGCTGAGTGCCAGATTTAAGGAACTTTCCACTTTGACAAATTAACACTTCTCTTCTGTCCAATTCTTCCTCAACTCATATAACCTTCATATCTTTCTATTACCATCAGCCCAAAAGAATACCCTTGGAAGTCTAATTATAGTTCTTTAGTGCCTGAATGGGAGGATCTGCAGGATTTGGGCTAACTGCTATGCAGATGTGTAGAGATCCATCAGCTTTCTACCTGTAAACTGATAATGAAGTGATCAGATAAAGAGGGTGAATTAAAAAGCTTTTAGCTCTTGTGGATACTTGGGCTGTTCATGGAGTTCTGGGTAAAACCACCACAAATTATAATTCAACCTTCACCCAATATCATCTGCAGTGAGTCATAAAAACTGTGTGTTTGACTGAACCTTTATGAAAAGAGTTTAGTCCTCATCTGACACATACATTGGTGAATTAAAATCTGTTCAGTCAGAAATCATTCCTACAGATTTAAAAAGCAAATTATTCCTAATTCCTGATTTAAATTTGTTTGGTCAGCTTCAGTTTGCAACTATTGCTTCTTATTATGCCTTTCTCCACTAAATCAAAGAGTTCTTAATACCTGGTACTTTTTTACTACGAAATTACACTGTAATCAACATGCTTCTCAATCTTCTTTTTTATAAACATAAGAGGTTAAGCACTGAGTCTTTTACTAGAAAGTACTATCTCAAATTGCAATTCTGTTTTTCTCAAAGGCTTTTTGAAGCTCTTTTCTGCAACTTCATCATTTTTTTCAATATTTTGCTGAAAATGTGGACACTCAGGCATTACCCAGTAGTCCACCAATGCAAAGGAAAAATCTGCAAGTCATTATTCCTCTCTCCACTCATCCAAGAATCACATTCAGACATCTTGTTATATTAACATCTGTTAGCCCAAGAGTTGCCAAGCCAATTCTTCATGGAGTTTTATCTGTAAATTGTCCAGATATACTGATTTAAATTGTTAGCTAAGTCACACACACCACTTGGCATCTCCAGCTCCTTGAAGTCCAATAGTCACTTCAAGGGCTCATTTTTCCATCCATATACCCATAATGTACAAGAATGCCTGTCTGTCTGTCCTTTCCCAGGTCATATAGTCCATTTCTTCCACCATGCCCCAGAATATTCCAGATCTGTGTTCACCAAACCTGAACATACTATCCTTAGTACTAACGCAGCTTTTCAGTTTGCATGTTTCTGGCATTACACAGTCTCTGCAACTCAGCCAAGATTTCCAGAGAGGAGGCTAGGGCTGCCCATACACAGAGCATGGGGTAATCCTCTGAGCCCAGGAGGACGTGGTGAGCAGAGGAAACACCTTTCAGACAGAGAGACACTGTGAGGAAACTGGACAGAGGGCCAAAATGTGCCACAGCAAGAGCAGACAAAAATGGGCAGACAGGGAGGATCTGCTGTGCTGACTGCCTCTTTGAGTAACCTTGTCTTTTTTCCCCACCATCAACCTCTGTTCTTCAGCATGTCACTTATTGTATTACCTTTTCCTCCACCCTACTTTCCCCTACAATGTCCTTTCTCCTGCTGCCTTTTATTCCCAGTTGTCTCATTCTGTCTTAGACTCACCCTCCCCTGCCAAAGCTCTTAATGGAAAGAGCATTTCTCCTGCTGCTTTCACACCCCTCTTTTGGGTCCTGTGTGTCACCCCCTTGTCCCTTTTCCTCCTCCTCCAGGAGATTAGAATGTTTCTGGGGCAGGGACCACCTGGAGCCATGTTCACCAGGTCCTTTGTGCAACTGGGCCCTTGTGCTTGCTAATTTTATTTTAGCTGCTATCCTAATAAATGTGACTAATCGCAATAGCACTGTGATGTCTAGTAGGAGAGACTGATGAAATAATTGTGTAGCAGGGATGAAACAGCCAGGCTGATGGTGAAGCAGAGCAGGCATTAGCTGTACCAGCCTTACATAACATTGCAGGCTGAGTGAGAAGCACCCAGAAGGAACTCACTTCTTATCTCACCCCTTCCTCTCCCTTTCATATCAAAAAGGAAAAAAAAGAAAGAAAAAAAAAAGGGATAAAAAAAAAGGAGAAGAAAATTATTGTATTCCCTTTACTGCTGCCACATGCCTGGGTGCAGGTCCCTGGGTTCACAGTGGGGCAGGAGGGACAGCTGCCACTTTGTGCTGGCTCAGGACTCAATCCAGCTCTGATCCCACATGGTTTGCTGGGCACAGAGTCAGGTGTCACTCTTTAAAAATGGTTCTCTGCCTTCTGATTCATGATGGCTTTTTTCACATCTTGCAGTGGATGTGAAATATAATTTGAGTTTCAGTATATAGCTGGGGGGGGGGATTCTTCTCTTGTTAATTAGTTATAACCCTTGCCTGGTACTGACGCCTGTGTCGCTTTAGATGGCTGATATCTGCTAACCACCTTCCTGAAAGATTACAAAAGACCCGTGAAAATGAGAACAGGGAGATGGACGGATAGATGGACGGATGAGGGATGCCTCTATTACAAGGAACGAGCACAGAAAGCTTGGATTAGGGTGAACAGCTGGTGTGGATTCAATAATCAACTGCTCTGAAAGAAAAGCCTATTTTTTCTCATCCCATGGCATTAGAGAACAGGATACCAGAGCTGCCAACCTTACAATTGAAATCTGCCCACACAGAATAGCAAATTCCCCTTGGCTTGCATTTAAATGCTCCTGGCTCATTATAACTCCATACAGTCTTTAATACATACATGTGGTCTGCATATTATCCTGCAAACAGAGCACTGCACTGCTGCTCTCAGCATGTCTCTGCCTTCATTTCTACAGCAAAGGGAGGGACAGGGCGGGGGGAGAGAAAGGAGGACAGGGAGCTTATCGAGTTTACAGCTGCTGCTGAGGATATTGGTTTGATTCTCGCTGCTGGTCAGGGTTCATTTCACAACAGGCAGCAGGTTGGGGCAGTGAGTGTTGGTTTAGCAGACTTAGGAGGTCATTTTTGGGTGAGCCCTTTGGGAGTAGCACACCCTGCCAAGGAGCCAGCTTGCACTGGGAGTCATCCCGGGGAGCCGTGGCATGAGGAAGGGCTGCGGCACTTTTGGCTCTCAGTATCCAGAGGGGAATGATGAAGCCAGCACAGAAGTCTCCATATGAAAAGCAGAGAGGCTTGTTGGCTGTTGATTTTCCCAGGTTATTTTGGTGATGGTAAACATGGCAGGGTTACCAAGACTTTCTCTGGCCCTGTCGGTGGCAGCAGCAGCAGCTACAAATCACTCTTCTTCCCCTTCATCCCAGCCTGGCAGACAGCACTGGGAGGCCAACATAAAGCCCCTTGCTTTGTTCACACAGCACCTGAGCCTTCTTCTCAGTCTGCACACCTGCCCAGGTGCTGGGGGTTAGGCTGTGATCCAGAGATCTGTCATTCACCTGACCGTAATGGTGACAAATGGGACAGCAAACATTGCCAAGTGGGGCCGTTTTTCTTTTCATTCTGCCAGATGTGAATAAGAGGTTAACAGCTCAATACATGACACTTGATCCCATCAGCCAGTCTCTTGTCTTTTCAGAAAAGTAGAGGAAATATTTTGGTTTTAATACCCTCTTTATTTTGAAAGATCAGGATAACAACAGTGACCAGAACTCTTGTTACCATGCAATTTCAGGATACTGAATATTCAAAGGGAGAGAGCCCAAAAGCTTGGGCTGCAGGTTTGCAGCTGACCCTATTAATAGCCACATCATATTCCTGTGTAGTCAGTGGCCTTTTTTCTAAGGGAAAACACAGCTCCTTGCTGCTGCCCCAAATGCAAGGAAAAGAATGGAAGGGGCTGCATGAAAATGTGTCAGCCTGGGTCCCTCCTGTGCTTCTTGCAGAAAGGAAAGGAAGATATTAATGCAGATGATTTTGTTACATAAATACATGTTGTATCAGGGCCATTTTTAGCGTTTGTGGGGGTGTGAAGAACTTCTCCAAGCTGCGTATCTATTTCATAGGATTCAGCTGAACTGAGGAAAAGGACAGAGAGTTTTAAGGTAAACTATCAAGATACATTTTATTTAAGCCCACACAACTCTGTACAGAGCTCCACACGACAGAAACAATATTTCACTAGCACCTCTCTGGCCTTAGTAGTGCTTTTTAATGCTTTGTAACAGAAAGACTTCTCAATATAATTGGATAAAATTAAGGATAAATTTGCCATCAAATTTCAAATAATATGTCTGCCATTTGTCCTCAGAGAGTTTGTTTCTTTAAATTCCAAAGGGCTGCAACACTCAATTAAAATGAAATTTTAAAATCCAGAAAGATAATTTTTAATTTCATCTCCAAGTCAGTTAAGCTTCAAACAGATAATTTTCTAGTCAGGAAGAAGCCTGGTTTTGAATGAAAAATAAAATCTGGAGGTAATTTCACAAATCAGGTTCATAACATGCAGAACTTCTCTTGATTTCTGAGCAGTTTTCTATCATCCCTTCCCCTTTATCCCCATGCCCCATTCATCCCTGGGGGGTGCATGTGGCTTATGTCACCCTCCCTGATGTGTCCATCCAGACAGAAGGCTGAGAGTGCACTGCAGCCCTCAGCACAGCTGTGCCAACCAGGGACATGTTACACCCACCCTAAAAATGGGCCCAAGTTTAGCTGTGGGTGTGGACTCAGGGTGGCTGGGGCTGGCATGGGCAAAACCAGATTTTGCCCTTCCTCCAGACTGGAGCTGTCCATCTACCAGAACAGCAAGGAGATCCTCTGACAGTTTTTGGCTGCATATGTTTCCAAAATGCATTTTTTCATATTATCTCCATGGCCAATCTGAGAACACTTTCCTTCAGGAAAGCAGTTTTACAGGACTGTCTTTTACTTACAGGAGGGCATTGCCAAAGGGAAGTTTTCATAGGATTGACTTGTGCTGCATTTTTTTGTTTCTCATGCTCCAAAGGGATCTGCTTGTTTTGAAAGGCTTTTTTTTTTTTTTTTACAAAAAGGACATCCAAAGTTAACTTTTTGTAAATTGTCTGAGCTTGGTGATTTGATTAATTTCCAAACAGTGCCTACACTTGGTGTTTCTCAGAGCTTGCCATGCAATCCACAAGGCAGGTCCTAGCTGGGTCACGGGTAGCTGCAGGGTGCTCAAAACTAGAGGGAAGAGAAGAAGGTTAAGGAGGAGAATGGATACCTAAATGAATCTCATTCAATACTTCACATATCCATGGTAGTCTTGATCCAGAATATTTTAAAAACTTGGTAAAACATGTCAGTCTCATTTCATAAACTCAGGCAGAGATAGGAGTCCATATTTTGGGCACTTCACAGTTTCAGAACTCAACTTTTCTGCCACAGGTGTTAAGTTTTTCAAACCAGCGCTTTAAATTCACCCTGGATCTGCTGCCACTTGTGAATTACTGCTCTAGGAGTTTAATTTAAAGTTAGCCTCTAAACTGGTGGTTTAAGTGGAAAATAAGTCAAGAATTCATTTCACTGCCTACAATAGTTCTTTTTGGTGGTATAACGATAAGGAAGAGTCAACCCCTCCCTGTGCCCCCATATTTGGTCCTCAATGCTCCATTTGCTCATTCTGTTGATGATTTTATCTTGGATTTATTTTGAAGACACTAAACTCCAGATGAAAACTTACCCTGCTGGGAAGAGAAGAAAGGTTTAACATTATTGCTCAGCATTCATCAAAGGAGACAAGATAAATGCAATATATCATAATGATAAGGATTCCTGGGTGATGCCTTAGACTCTAGAGCCCAACTTCGGTCACAGTGTAGGAGGAGATTCAGGAGATCAGAGACACATAGGAGAGGTCATAATCTGTGAGGAACAATAAAACTGCTAAAACTGTGCTTTACACAGGCTGACTGCCCAAAGACATGTTTTTTCTTTTTGGAGCAGGAAATTAAAATATTGGGATATGTATCTTGAGCAGAGAGTAAAATTATTTTTTCATATATATTTTTATTGTATTTCAATTAATGTAATAAATTTAATTTAATTATTTCATATTTTCATATGTATTTAATCACTGTAATACATTGCATTCCTAACCTTTCAATATACTCACACAGGAGTTTAGAACTGAAAGTTTCCTCAGGTAAATGTCTTACTCTTTTTTCTCATGTAACTATACTAGACAACTACCCTAGGCAATAACATATACATGTATAAACATGTATTATGTTCTTTTGCTAATGCTGTACATGGTTGCATGCACACATCTTTGCTTGCTCAAACAGGACCTGCAGCTCAGCTGCATTTGCTAAATCTTGCCTAACTCTGTTTGATAAATGTTCTCTTTAAAATCTTTCCTCTCTAACATGAAAAGTCAATGCCCTAATTTTAAGTTGCCCTTTGAAAGTAAGCCAGTATTCAGATGGATATTGACTCCAGGCCTGCTGGTTATTCTACAGCAGTGTTTGGAAGGCTGCTGTTCTAATGAATGTGCTAACATTTGATACACACACTAACAAAATCAATAGCACTATTTTTAAAAAAGCATGTGGCCTTACTAAGTACACTGTCACTACCCTGTTGTGCAGAAGTTTACTAGAAACCTCCCTGTATGACTAAATTGCTGCATCTGGCTTATTTCTCTGCTTGCCTGCCAGAATGTGTAATACCAGACTTCAAGGACATCCAGAGTCAGTCTCTGAAGCAGAATAAAAATATGCTTATTTAAGTTTGAAGTGTACGTGGCAGCCAGTACCTGAAAATCTCATGCAAGTGTCAGTTTTTCCTCATTTCTGCCCTGCTGTTGGCACATAAAACACCTAAGGGACCTAACACAGCTTTCACATCAGAAATTCCTGCTTCTGTGGTTTCTGAATGAACTGGGTGACTATGGGCAGAGCATAAAATGTTTTTATAGTCACTGTTGAATAAATTAATCCTTGCTCTTTACTTTCTTGTCTTCAGTAGGCAAACACACTGCAAGGTTCTTGAATCTAAGCCCTAGATCTGCTTCAGCCCATCTAAGTCACCCTCTTTTCCAAGCAGCTACTGAAAATATCCAGTCCATGTGAGTGAACGGGCTAAAAACCTGTAGGGGAAAGGAATATACGTAAAGAAGCAAACCCAGATGAAATCCAAATGCAGTGCATATTCAAGCACTTCTAGTCACACTGGCTTAATTCCAGCTCTGAAAATGTGTCTTCTTCAGGAACTGATTCAACGCTATAATATGTGGGGATATACTTGAACCAGATATTAAATACAGTCCTAAAAAGCCACCAGTTAAGGCAAAAGAGAAGACCAAATAGGTGATACTCTAATATTGTGTTCAAGTATGTCTTCAGTCTCTGAGAAGTTTCAAAATTTAGGAATATAGAATTATGTGAATCAATCAAACCAGTTATTTCCATCATTTGGCTCTTCGGTGCTAGTTAATTGCCAAAACATGGCACCATCATCATCAGGAATAGAGATTTATCTATATGCATTTGTATATGCCTGTAGTTGGCATATGTTAGCTAAGAAAGAAGCCAAGCAGACATACAAGAAGAAACATTTAGGTTTTCAGGTGGTTCACATAACGAGCCAGTGGCCTGGCTGAAGAGAGCTTTGACTGGAACTCAAGAGGAAAAAAAGGAGAGTTTACCACCTTTGGAAGAAGGGGCAGGCAACTCAGGAGAACAATAAGGATGTCATGAGGTTGTATGGGGAGAAGTATAGAAGGGCCAAAGCCCAACTAGAATTTAATCCGTCTACTGATGTAAAAGACAATAAAAATGTTTCTATAAGTACATTAGCAACAAAAAGAGGGCTAAGGAGGATCTCAATCCTTTCTTGGATGCAGGGGAAACATAGAGACAAAGGATGAGGAAAAGGCTGAGGTACTTAATGCTTTCTTTGCCTCAGGCTTGAATAGAATGACCAGTTGTTCTCCAGAGATGCCCAGCTCCCTGAGCTGGAAAGCAGGGACAGGGAGCAGAACAAAACCCTCATAATCCAAGGGAAAATGGTCAGTGACCTGCTGCATAACTTAGACACACACAAGTCTATGGTCCCAGATGGGATCCATCCAAGGATACTGATGGAGCAGGTGGAAGTACTTACTGAACCACTTTCCAACATTTACCAGCAGTTTTGGCTAAACAGGGAGGTCTCAGGTGAGTGAAAATTAGCAAGTGTGGCACTAATGTACAAGAAGGGCTGGGAGGAGGATCCAGGGAACTACAGACCTGTCAGCTTGACCTTGGTGCTGGGAATGGTCATGGAGCAGATCATCCTGAGGCTGTGGGTACTGTCTACCTGGACTTTAGTAAAACCTTTGACACTGTTTCCCACAGCATTCTCCTGGAAAAAACTGGCTGCTCTTGGCTTGGATGTGCATACTCACTGTGTGGCTGAAAACTCTGCGGGATGGCTAAGCCCAGAGACTGGTGGTGAATGGAGTTAAATTCGATTGTATAGTAGGAAAAAATTCCACAGTGAAGGGGCTGTCAAGGATTGCAACAGGCTGCTCAGGGAAGTGGTTGAGTCACCATCCCTGGAGGTATTTAATAGAGACATAGATGTAGCACCTGGGGTGCTGGGGTGATTCAGTGGTGAACATGGCAGTGCTGGGTTAATGGTTGGACCTGATCTTAGAGATCTTTTCTGACCTAAACAATTCTATGATTCTATGATTTTAAGTGAAAAGAGTTTCCTTTTCCTTCTGGTTTGAGCAAGCATTGGCCATGATATGAAAAATAAGACTTTTTTTTCAAATTTACCATATTTCATTTCAACACTAGGGCTCCAAATGAAAACATAATACCGGAAAGTTCATATAGCATATGGTATCCTTCCTAATTCCTGTAGAACTGATACAGAAAAGATAGAATATTCTTATCAGAGATTAGGAGGATATTCACTAAATGGAAAATTTGGTAATTCAGAGAGTATTTTTCCCCACAATGAATAACTAGACAGGGAAACTTGTCATAGACTGTTACCCATGTGGAGAATAGAATGAAAGTGCAGATTCAAAGGGAGACCAGACACTTCAATGGGTTAAAAATACATCATAAGCATAAACTCAAATATAAATCATGTTCCATGTTCTCACCATGGGGGATTAGGAATGTTTTTTTCTTGGTGACAGATTATTACTGTTGCCCTTCTGTGCTGCTTCTTTCCTTGGCCTCCTAGATGCCTCCCCTATGAAGACAGGCTGAGGAAGTTGGGGCTGTTCAGCCCGGAGAAGAGAAGACTGTGTGGAGACCTCATAGCAATCTTGTAGGATCTGCAGGGACCTATAGGGAAGCCAAAGAGGGACTTTTTGCTAGGAACTGTAGTGATAGGACAAGGAGTAATGAGTCTAAATTGAAAGAGGGGAAATTTAGATTAGATATTAGGAAGAATTTTTTTCCCGTGAGGATGGCAAGATATGGCACAGGTTGCTCAGGGAGGTTGTGGATGCCGCAAGCAATGTTCAGTTCAAAGCCAAGTTGGATGCAGCTTTGAGCAACCTGGTCTGGTGGGGAGGTGTCCCTGCCCATGGCAGATGGGATTGAGACTAGATGATCTGTAAGGTCCATTCCAACCTCTAAAATTCTATGATTCTATGCCTGGTGGGTGTCCCTGCCAGACAAAATACCAAGCTGGCTGGGTCACAGTCACCAAGTTATTGCAGCAACTCCTACCTCTTTGAAACATTCCTCTCTCTTTTGGGAAAGGGATAAAAGGCAAAAGACAGTTTTAACAATTGGTTCTTGCTTCTCTTACAAGGAGTACCAAGAGCCTCTGGGCTACGTTGCTATCCAGGCCACCCACAGCACCACAGGGCACGTGAGCAAGCCTGGGCCATAGCTGAGCCACTGCCTGTGGCACAGCCAGCCACCTGCACAGTCAGCAGGCACAGGCCTCAGCACAAATTATACCAGTTGTGTGGGCATCTCAAACTGCATCTGTGTGAAAGCCTGCGCTGAAACCTCCTGCCTTGCTACCAGTGGTAGTGAGCTTAAAGCTGTGATGGTGATACGCAATGCTGCAGCAAGTCACCTCTGGCCTGCTGTGATCCTACATATCTAAGTGTCATTATCCCTATTTTAAAAAGACACCCAGGATAGAAAAGGAAATGAACTGAATTACCCAATTTATCTGTATATTAAGTGTGGAATTGATCCCAGTGTTCTTAGGCCCCAGTGAACTGCTTTGACTCTACCTTCCCTCCTACAGACACACTATCAAATTAGACCACAGTGGCCTCTGTGCATCTATAAACATCTTACACTGGGAATGCAGAGAAGAAAAACACTATTCTGCCCTGCAGACAAT
>NW_008666715.1:37210-38736 GCF_000695815.1 Acanthisitta chloris | reverse complement strand
AGTGGGAAGGCAATCTCTGCTGCAGGCCTTTCTAATGAAACTGCACTTGTGAAACTACAATCCAATGAGGAATAGGCAGGAGAGCACAGAAAACCACCTATAGATCCATGGCTCATTCTGATCCCACATTAATCATACTAAAACAGTAATCTCATGCAAGAAGTCCAGAGGCCTGTGGCTCAAAAGGCACTACGTGCCAATGCTACACAAGTGATGGCCAAAGCAGGGAGGGGAAGCCTGTGGAGGCAGAGCATCCATGAACGTGATGGCAGGATGGAGCAGCAATGAGGCCTGCAGACAAATATATCTATAGCTTCACTCAGTTCACTGAGCTACCACAAACATTTGCTGAATTCTTCCCCACATTCTTCTGTCTCATAGTATTTAATATGCCTCAGTAGATACAGTCCTTCATCAAAAAGTCAAACTGTTACAGACTGTTCTGTGGTCTGGCCATCACGTCAGGGTATCTGGCACACAGATATTAGGTTAGCTCCTGGGCAGGTATTCATCAGGTCTAACCTGATAGAGTACCTGCTATTTTTTCTCTTAGCTGACGTGCATTTCCACATATAAGTAATATAAATGCACACATTTCTGCACAGATCAGTAGACAGTATCACTTAGCACCCAGAACATGGGCTCTGCTGACTTTTTGAGCTCCTTCTACTCCTGAGGCAGTTCATTCAATCATGATTCATTTTAAGCAGATGATTTCCACCATGCTGGACAATTTATTCTTTTTTTTTATTTTATTTTATTACATGAGCCCTCCAACTATAGAGGATATTGTGACACCATGCAAAATTTTCTTGGGTGTATGGATATATCCTGCAGGTTGTAACGATCCCTCTGGATTATGATAATCAAGGAAAAGGAAGAACTTCATTATTTATATGCTCAGATTTTTGAGAAGTACATTATTGCTGATAAGTGTTTCTCTAAGATCTGATACTTTACTCATTGCTACAAAAGAACAAATAATACCAGAAGGCAGTAATCTGTCATACTCAAAATCATAGTTCTGATTAAAGCACTAAGAAAATTTCCTTCAGGCTCAGTTAAGATATTTTGTGGAGTGAAACACCTGATAAACTGTACCTAAAGGGTGCCTATGAGAAAGATAGAGACTCTTTATAAATGCACGTCATGATAGGACAAGGGGGAATGGTTTTAAAATAAAAAAGGAGAAATTTAGATTAGATGTTAGGAGGAAATTCTTTACTGTGAGTGTAGTGAGGCACTGGAACATGTTGGTCAGAGAAGCTGTGGATGCCTCATCCCTGGAATTGTTCAGGGCCACGTTGGATGGGACTTTGAGCAACCTGTTCTAGTGGCAGGTGTCTCTGCCCATGGCAGAGATTGGAACTAGGTGATCTTTAAGGTCCTTTTCAACCCAAACCATTCTATGATTCTATTACATGAGATAAAAGTAGCAGCCACCCAACACAATGAGCCAACCTCTGGGCCCAGTGATGGGATGAGCAGAGGAATTCCCAGTCAAAATCTGCCCAAACAGCAGTGAG
>NW_008666715.1:5925-37174 GCF_000695815.1 Acanthisitta chloris | reverse complement strand
GAGGCTCTATGGACACAGAATACAGGTAGATTTGGGATGTGAAAATGGTTTTTATTTCTGTCACAGTAAGACAAACAAGATTCAGTGGTCATTAGCTGTAAATAAAATGCATTTGTTTAAGATTAAACCTCGTGAGAAACTTCCCAAGTAAAAATTAATAAAAAGTAAAGGTTCTGAATATTGACTAGCCACTCAGAGGGCCCACAGCGCCCGAAGGACACCTGGTCACATCCTCCTGCCTGTGTTAGAGGCACTCCTAGCTGGCAGCCCTTTCCCCTGGCACCTGATGGTGAAAGACCTACCAGTGTAGGATACCAACAGGCATGAGGTCCTGTGGGACTGATGGAGCATGGACTGCATTAGAGTGGGCAGGACATCAGCACAAATCTTGTGCCACAGTGCTGATTGTGGAATCTGAAGTCTACAGGGAAAAAAGAAAGGCCCAGGGTTTCCTGTAGATGAGACATTTTAATTTGCACACACACAAGTGACAGACACTTTGGAAGTTTTCACTTTGTATTCTTCTTTCATCTTAATTAGTATTAACTTATTCTTCCAACAAGGGAAAACCCACAGAACACTGATCAAGAGAGGGAAACTGCAGTACTTCTAATATTCCCCTTCACTCAGTTGTTAATACTGTATCTTATATGGGTATGTACGTAGTTGCATATCATCCCTAATGACCAGGTTTCACAGAAAGAATCTAAATTCATTGCTGTGGCAATTAAGGAAAGTTCCAGCAGGATCATACAGAAGCTGAATTAAGCCACTGGATGCCTTAAATCTGTTCCCCACAAACTGTGAGCAACACATAGATGCTGCTGTTCTTCAGCAGCCTGAACCCATCTAACTGCAGGATCCTCATGCTTGGCTGCTCTCTGACCTGTGACTTTGGACATGCTTCCTGTGGCCTGCTAAAACCCAAGGTGAATAGCTTTCTGCCAGCTAGGCATGCTGAAATGCCAGCACACTGGAGCTGGTTAGTGCTGGATGTGTTGGAGGAAGGAGGCAGAGTCCCATGGCCAGGATGGGAGGAAGAGCATGGCTGTGGCAACTAGCTGGTATATGGCTGAGGTGCTTGTGGAATTACAGCCTGAACAGTGAAAAGCAACAGTATTCCTTCTGTAAAATGAAGGCACTAATGCCAGCTAATGGCTGTGGCAACTTTTCAGGTGGCTGCCCATGACCCAAACACCTGCTGCAATAGCGTGACAGAAGAAAGTGACTTAATCTAAATTACCTTTGTATTAACTGACCAAACTTCTTGCAAGACATGCTCACTTTTTACAGAAAAGCATATAGTGGAAACCAAGCAATTCTTTTGCAAGCTGCAACACACAGTCACTGCAAGTGGGCACCAGTGCCAATGGAGCAGCCAGTGCCAGGAAGCATTATATCCCCTGCCAAGCTGCCCCTCTGTATTTATCGTATGTTAAAACAAATTGCTCTCTGCAGGCTCAACTCCAGAGCCTAGAGGTGTAGAAATGGGTTGCACACTCTGACAGTGCCACTGGTATGGCAGAGAAAGCCTGACACTGTATTGCTTCACTTCAGACCAGCCCTGCTGAGCATGGGGGAACCTGGTTCCAAAAGTGGATCACAGCTAGTACCTATGGTAGGGCAAGGCAGCTGCCCCATGGCTGCTGGCACTGCATCTCTTGCTTCGCCCCAACAAGTGTGACCTGGCCAGCCTCTCCATTTCCAATTAAACAGAATATCATATTTACAGCGATATTCATTACAGCTGTACATGTGTTTTGGACTTTTTTGTTCCACAAAAACGTGGTAGTCATCATCTAAGTGAATCTAGCCGCTCAACAGTGTTCTTGGGTAGGTACTGTGTCACTGGCTTTCCCAACCAGAAATCAAGTGCTTTGCAGCTGAGTGCCCTGCTAAGGCACAAGCATATCTGTGACACAGAGCAAGGGGAATCAGCCATGCACTGGGAGGGCAAGGACCCTGCTGTGTCAGCAGGGCACCTTGGCCTCCCACAGCCCCTGCTCTTGTGCCCCGAGGGTCAGCCCCATGGTGACTCTGCCTGCAGACTTCAATAAGCTTACTGAGATGTACCAGAACAGGATTTGCCTTTGCCTTGTTCTGCCAAATGGATATAACAGCAACAGAGAAAATTCACAGAGAGGATTTTCCGGCCTGTCATCCAAGTAGAAAAAGAACAAGAAATAAAAGAGAAGGAGAAAGGAGAGTAACAGAGAGAGTCAAACTGAAAGCAAGCAGGGCAGGTAGGGTGGAAATATACCTCCTGAGTCTTTAGCCCAGGTTCCTCAGTATTGGAGCAACTGTGTCATGTAAATGTCCTTAAACTCAATCTCAGACCTGTTTCACTTCTTCTGAACCCTTCTATACTCACTGGAAAGCTATTTTGGAATCCACTTCTCTCATGCCTAGAATCCTTTCAATTTCCAGCTTAATATTATTCATAGCTATATGTCCACATCTTCGCGTGGAACTTTAAGCTATAGACTTAACTATAGCTTAAATAGCTCTCCCTGGGTGTTAACCTCTCAGTTCTGGTTTTATACGTAGCTTAAGCTATGACCTGCTGCCAAAATGACGTTTCCTCACCCCCCTCCAGCTGGTGGCATAGGCACATCCTGCATCTCTGCTCTTGAAAATGTGGTCACACTTCTTCCTCCGTAGCACACTAGTGCTCACACTATTGCTGACCTCATAGTCAGCCCGTCTTGAAGAACTCATCTAGCTGAAAATTAATTCAGAAAATAGCCCTAATCCCACAGTTACCAAGCATACGCACTGGGCCAAGGGAAGTGTCAGAACTATGCAGCACAGGCAAGGAGAAGGATGAAAGCAGAGCCTAGAAGTCTTTGTCAGTCCTGGGTCTCCATGTGCTGTACCTTGCCCTAATGTGCTCTTAGCACCTTTGCCTTCCTCAGAGAATTCCCTACATAATTAAAACCCTCTCCTTGAGTAGTGGCGTGAGCATTCCAGTGCCAGGGAGGTAAGAGGAGGCAATGCTGACAAACCAGGTGATGGCAATGCCTTAGCTAGCAGTTTCCTCACATCAGACAGATGCTTCTGTCATTAAACACAAGAACCACCCAACCATCTAACCATGTACACTTGTAGTCAGGCGGATGCTTATGCAGGCTGTTGATAGCCTGCACATCCCTTCAGATGATATTTTGTAAAACGTGAGAGGTAAACAAATGAAAGCAATCTCAAAAGAGTAATAGAAGGAAATAGAGTGATAAAAACCCTTTCTCTCCAGAGTTAAAAAATAAATAAATAAAAAGAGTCCAACTACTTTTAAAATTATTTTGCATTTTAAACTCTGATGGGCTATTTGGACATTCTTGTCTGGTCCATCCTCACTGTTGGCCAAGCCCAAAGTGGTGCAGCATGACTGACAGCTCTTCCTGGGTCCCTTGTTTTCAGGAAGAATCTAGAATTGCCAGAATACCTTCAGGAATTCTACACTGAATCACTTTACACCTGTTAACAAATACACATATAGACATCATGTTCCCTGGTCAGAAATGCCTCCCTCTGTCTACCAGCTGAATCATACAAGCCCTTTGGCAGCTTTGACATGGGACCCTGATCCCAGGAGCTAGAAGATAGGCCCTCCATCTGCAGAAGCTTCCTTTGGATCACATCAGTCATACTTTAACACCACATCAACTTCCTTCCTTCCCACTCACAACCCTGCCTGGTGCAGCTGGGGGTCCCTGTCAGAAAGGGGTGTGCAAATGTTGGGCAGGACTGTTTTACAAGACCCTAACTTGTATGTGCTGTGATGACTGGGCTGGAGAGATACACAGCAAATTTACTGCCCATCCACAGACCACCTGAGCTCCATGTGTGTGATGAGTCTCACACAAGGAACACCTCAGCCATCTGCACACATGTGGACAAGCTGCTCTGAGTCTGTTTGCAAGCCCCAGTGAGTCTTCTGGGGTTTCTGCACATCTTATTCTGGATGCAAAAGGAGGGCTTGTCCCACTGAGGTTTTGACCTTTGGAATATCAGGCTACCTTTGCTTGGTTACAAAAATAAGTACTTCATAAATAAAAATCAGGAAACAAGTAGGAAATAAATAAGAGTTACATTTAATATTGATTTAGAAAGCCGTACAAATATGAAACAACCTAATCCTTAGATTAAAACCATATTAGGGGACCAGAGGGATATACACTTGCTCTGCTATCTGGATTATCTAATGGAGTAACACTCAGAAGTACTGCTTGCCAACTGCATACATAAACCTGGTTTATCACATCCCCAACAAAGTAGATTATGTTTTTGTGGTGCCCTTATCCACATGTTCAATCAACAGGACTGCATTACTTTCCTCAGTGACCTTCATATTGCTCTTCCAAATTAAGCAGCCCTGCATTAGTCCCCAGCTGTAGCTAAGGTAATTGGCTGCAGTGTGAGCGGTGTGACCTGGGGAAGAGCTTCCTGGTGGCGTCAAGGTCAGTTATCTCAGAAGAGAGAGGAAAGGCCCAGCAAAGGAGACCTTCACCTTGAGCCCACTGTGCATGTCCAGGAAGGCTCAGCCACTCTAAGCACTTTGTGCTGAACTGTGGTCCTGCCACTAGTGGCATCAGGCACCAGAGAGAAAGCAAAAACAAAGAGCAGAGTTTCCCCAGTGCTGCTGTAATTAAGCAGTTAATTAGGTGTGAGCTGAGATGGATGTGTTGCTCCAATCTGTGGGTTTGAGGTCTTGGTCGTAGTCAGAACAAGGGCAAGGGTACAGATTTAGGCTCAGCTGGAATGAAGATGGAAATGTATGATTTAATTTGGCAAGATTTTCTCCAGTGTTGGAGCACTTTACCAGTTTTACAGGTCATATGAACCTGTGTTATAGCAATCTGTCTCCTCGATCTCATTTGGCATTTCAAACACTGTCAAGTCTGAGGAACTTCTGTCTTCTGTGTTTTAAACCACCTGTCTTTGGCAGCCTGTGGCTTCCCTAAGGCAGACTTAATTTCCAGAACATACCCTCTCAGAGACCCTTATTGCTTACCTGAGTCCTGAAAAAATGGCAAAGGGAAAATGTTCTCTATTTTACAGTATTTTACCATGCATTAAATAAAGAGCTATATATTTAACTAAGCTAAAAATGTTTAATGTTTAAGATTGCAATTATTGATAGAAATCCCTAGATATTTTAAAACTCTAACCATATTGTCCCAGCTGTGTTATCCATGGAGAATATGATACAGCTATGTAAAGCTGCTATGACTGCTAAGTGTATTCAATTATCTCTGCTAGTTTTGTCCCCCCTCCCACACTCTCCATTCATTTCAGTGTTCACTAAATATTTTAAGCTTGTTAAGTGAGTTCATGCATGCATTACAAATAAGCACTTTGGGAAAAAAATATGGCTATTTTATCCATCTCAATGTATGGGCATGAGCATGCCACTAATCTGCACAGAGCTGTGAGACATTGTCCCTTTTCCTCTTACCCTCCCCATTCAGAAAAAAAAAAAACCGAGCCCAAACTTTGGAAAACGGGTCATGTGAAAGCAGGGATTTCTATAGGGAGCCCATGGAACAATGCCTGAATTTGCCATGCGCAGTGGGCTCCCATTGTCTTGTCTCTGAGCACATAATAGAGGCTTTGCCAGTGGGGAGGCTAAATGGGGAACAAATGGACGGACAGTAAAGATGATGTCGGCAGAAAGTGCAAGAACCTCCTTCTGCTTCTGTTTCTTTCAAAGGCTGGAAAGTGATAGTGTGCATAGTAATTCCTCTCCATTGTGGTATATGTAGTGTTTATATTCATGCGATGCTTGCTAAAGAAATGCTAGCTGTGGTCAGCCCCTTGGAGTTCAAACAGTATGGCATCCATGAGTGGGGAGCAAAACACCAACTCTTATGTTAATGAAGATTACAGTGAAGAATGGAGGGGATGAAAGCGCTGCTGCTCACCCACTGACAGCAATTCATGGGATTTTCCCTTACAGAATCTGAGTACTCCACTATAGCTGTTTCATCAGAACTTTCTTTACCATCCATTTCAGAGGCTTCACAACTGGGCTGGAAAAATTTACATGGAGATAAACCCTTCATGTCAGGCCTCAAACAAATGTAAAACGAGCTGTAATTTTTGTGTGAAAGTCCCAGAGATGGAACTACTAAAGCAGTGCAAATACACATACAGAAAGATATGTAGTTAGAGATTGAGCTTCTACACATACAGAGTTGCACAGAAGTCAGATTAAGTTAGTTTACCACATCTGATAATTTGGATTGTGAAAATTAATACATCTGGGGTTTTTTTCTAGTACTTTTAAGCCACATTATACCAAAAGAATTATTTTCTGTTAAATTCTGTGAAATGACTCAAGAAGTCTGTAGAGAGGTGATCAGTTCCCATTCACTTCCAGAAGACTTTTCCCCCCAAGAATTGGAAGTGGCAATCAGCAGCAATGGTAGTTCTTCCATTCCTTCCTCCATCAGTCTCCTCCACGAACTGCAGGCTGTGAGATTTTAAACACTGCTATTGCTACAAGTGGGAAAATAAAAGACATTGCTGAAGTGTCACTTTTCAGACCATTCATCAGTCCTCAGTATAGTTTTGATCTGGGGAAAAAACCCCTACTTACGTTAATTCTTTTTTCTTCTGACCTTTTGTTTTCATAACACCTGATAACAAGATCTATATCAAGAATCCCTTGAAACCTATAAAAAGCATCTTCCTATATTTGAAGCTGAGCCTTGGTAGAAAGATGGAGTGGTTTTAACCTGTGGATCCATACCAGCTCCACCCTGGGCTAAGAGTGATCTTTACTCCTGAAGGATGCCATGGTCCTTCACCTTGGAAGGCATGGATCTGAAAACTGGTTTCACCATGGAGAAACCAAAGATTACAGAGGGGCTGGGATATCTCTTTCCTCACTCAAGCTGGCCCCTCCAAGGAAGAAGGTAGCCCATGGAGAAACTGACAGCACTGCCAACATGCTACCTAACCTGAGCATTAAACCCGTCTTAAACAGAGGAAATTAATACCAAGCACCTCATTTAAATGGTATCTCGTTTGGGACAAAAGCCAGGAAATATAAAGGTTGGTTTGCTCTGCTCATCACTCACATGACTGTGCCTTTTGTTTTTCAGCCTGATGAGCAGGCAAGGATAGAAAATCAGCCCCAGCGCTGAATTTCCTGGCTTTTGTCAGTTGATGTCACACCCATAACATTATTCAAACAGGGGGTTTTGTGTGTAACAGATAAATGTCGACAAAGCCCTGTCTAATGCCTTTTAGGTTGCTAGGAAACCCAGCTCTGTAGCCACCACAGAGATATCTCCAGCTAGGGGCTTAGATAAGCTCTGACTTGTTTTGATTAGGTAAGCTTTATTGCAGAAAAGACAGCAGCATGCTTGACATCGTGAAAATATGACCCACGACAAACCCGGGGGCACAAAGATCATGTGTTGCTCACAGTCGCATCCATGGGAGGACAACTTAAGATACCTCTCCAGCCCACCAAACCCCACAGAAAAAGCCACTCCTCCTAATTAAGATCTCCCCTGATCCCCTAGGACTTGGAGCTGCTGCTGCTAACACCTGTGTTAGTGGACTGAGGTGAAAAGGCATTAACAACCTGGCTTCATTTCATGTTTCATGCAGTATTTGTGGTCTAGTGGGCAGCACAGATAATGAAGAATTAGATAGATGCCGTTCTCTCAGCTCTGCAATTTAATGACTGCACTTTGAAAACAAGTTTGAATTAGTTCTCCCTGTGGCTGATATTTATGCGACCCCATTAGTGGAGGGGCTAGAGGGAATGAACCTCTCTGCTGTTGCTCATGGTGACCTGGGATCTGCTCAGGGGTGCTGAGGCTCTTCTTTCTGACCCAGCCTGTCTCTGCCTGCTTATGCTATGTCGATGCCCTGCCCCTGTTAATGACATGCCCAACAGGTGTTTGGTGAAATGGTGAAAGCACCATGCCCTCCTGACAACAGGTTTCCACCCTTCACCTCCTTACTGATAACAAGCTTTTGCCATGGTCTACCTTACTGCACCTTCCTTCTTGTCTCATCCATAGCATGTATAATGAAGAGGTTATCCCTTCCTCTCTGCAGCACCTTTTATATATATTTGAAAAGAGTTATCCTTTCTTCCTCAGTTAACTTTTCTCTAAACAAAACTACCTGAACTTTCTCCATCTTTTCTCATAAAGCATATTTTCCAAAACGTCTTTTTGTATTGTCTGTGAAGGCAGGGCATATATTCTGCAAGCTGTAGACAAAACCAACTACACTGAGGTGAAAGCACCGGTCTGACCACAGGCTTAGTCATGCTGTACCTGTGAGTTATGCAGTTTCTGTCCAGGTTGCTGGCAATAGCTTGGGATCACATTATCTGCTCTGTAATCAGGAAGGCATGAGGCAGGCATGTCTGGTGATGTATAAGGTTGCCAGGGGGTAGTTGTGTCCAGCTGGAGCAGTCAAAACTACATGACGTGTAGTTTTGACCCTGGGTTCATGCAGAGTTGTAAGCAGACTCGGGACTTTCAGTTTGCTCTGAGTTCACGTTTGCATATTCACATTTAACAAAGTGCATGGCTCAATGAAATACCCTCATGTGACAGATGCAAGTTGTACCAGTCAGAAGAGACAACCAGCTGAATTACTAATGAAGTTTTAAAAGGCTCTCCCTAAATTCAGGCCCAATTACATGAAAAGTTTCTTTCAAGAAGAAAGTGTAATCAGCCCTTAATCCTAACACTGTTTAAAAAATCTCTGCTCATCAATCTATCTCGGGGAAAGCTACTACAGGAGTCAAAATGTGATCCAAAGGGTGAAAACAATCAGGCTCTTTCCAGCTAATTCAGAAAGCAAATTTCAGAATAATGAATTCTGTGCTGAGAACTCTGCAGTTGAAGTGTTTCAGTTGGGAGAGCTCAGCACAACAGGTACTTTCCAAGCCGTTCAGTATATAGGTTAATATTAACATTGGGCACTGCACATTTAACTCAACAGTCTAGGAAGCAGTGATCTGGTATGCTTCCTTGCACAGGTGATTAAGCCTTGGGTTTGTGTACTGTGTTCAAACACACCATTATGTACTGGGACCCTGTTATGAAGGAGGCAAAAAAGCCTCTTTACACTGTCTTTGCAGCTCACACTTGGAGCAGGCCCTGTTTCCCTGGTTGCCTGTACGATATGGCCTGCGTCCCTCAGGAGCACATGAACCTCACTGCAGCACTCTGGGAACAAACCTGGCCTCCTACCAGCCTCCACTGCTGCCTGCATTTGGGGCTGAGCATCCCCTTGCCTCCCCAGCACTGGTGCCAGAATGCACTTGCCCCATGTGTGGCAGAGGACCACACCAGCATCCTCCTCATAAGGTGACCAAGCCCAACAAAAGAGTGCAGAGGCTGTTAAAAAACCACACTGCCTGCTTCTGCCATGACCATGTCTGCTGCCATTGCTTCCTCAGCACACAATGGCAGTCCTACCACAGAAAACCTCACGCATTGGGGTGCTGGCAAGGCCAGCTCAAACTAGGGCTAAGGATGGCTACACACAGATGCCTGATAGAGCTGGTCTTGGCCAGATGGTGTTTGTTGCCCCAATTATATTCCTGGCTCTTAGCTGCCAGCCAAGCTGTGACATAGCAAGTTGTTACATGGAAGTGCTCTCAGGGCCTGGATGTCACTGTTGGCAAACAAGGACAGGAGGCTGCTGTTGGAAAAGGCATTTGTATTTGTGTGTGTACACGTGTTAGTGGTACCCAAGGCACAGGGTGAGGTGTGTCTCTTTTGTCCTGGCCCTTGAGCTGCCCATCTCTGCTGGAGGATGCCTGTATCACAAAGCATGTCTTTCCTAAGCACAGTTGTACCTAAACATAACTTATTACTCTCATCACTCCAGTAAATGTAACTCGGGGAAGACACCTACCAGGGCTAGGGGCAATGCCAGAGACATGGCCTCATGCTTGAGACCCCTCCACTTTTCCTGAGCATGGCAATAAAGATGACAGGGGTGAATGAATGGCCTCAGAGAGTCTCACCTGTCTCAAGGCTTGTCAAGGTGCTTGACCTCTCAGACAGTGTGATGCTCAAGACCCAGGTGACAGTGCAGCACAGAGCATAATGTTATGGCACATCAGTCCCAAACTGGTGCAGCTCACGATAGAGACATGCATGTCAAGCTGCTCCAGCATAATGGTTGGCCTCACAGCTCTTTACATGCACAGCCTTTGTTTTGAAGTAAAATTATTTACTGCTGCAAGCCAAATCCACAGCATAAACTGGCCCCAGTATTGTGGTATACGGAGATCCTGGAAGTGCTGAATATGGAAATCCTGAGCCACTTTTTTATACCTGAAATACTTTTAGATTTTTTATTCACAAGGTTCAGTAAAAATCCCAAGTGGCCAAATAATGAGGATTGATATAGAGTTCCCCAGGCTTTCATGCCAGCTAGGAGGCTGATGAGCACAGCTGAGTGAGCTTTGTGTGCATAAGACTATGGGTGCTGCAGCACATTCTTGGGAGGAGGGAGTGAATGTGCCCAGGTCTGTGTAGGTAGTGTCCATGATGTGCAGATCCTTGAGAAGAACCCTCTCAAATGCATCCATTTCTTCACAGAGATAGCTAGTTACCCTCCTTCAGATAGGAGCTGGACTGGAATGGTTGCATGTAGATGGCTGGGAGACTAGAGCCAAGTACCAAAACTGACTACTGGTGGTCTGCTTGGATGTAGTCAGAGTAATGGATTGTGCTCACAAGGTCTGAAAGGAACAAGCACAATTTTTCCAGCTGTACTGTGCACAGTGGCAGTTTTGGCAACTGCATGCATGCTCTTACAACTCTACAGGTAGAAGACAGCAAAACCTCCAGTTCAGTGATACTACAGGCGCTGCTGTGTTTAAAAGGACTAACATGAACAACTGACTTTACTGTTTGGCATTTATCATCTCCCAAAACAATGCAAACTCATTGGATTCATGGACACACAGAAAATCAGCGTTGTCTGTGTATTGTCAGATATGCTGTCCAGCCTCTTTACCAATCACCTCACCTAAAGAGCTCAGACAGCAGAGAGGATAGTTGTCAAAAAGATCACAGCATTAAGAGGTGATGTCCCATGCCCAGTGATTCAGCTCTTCCTTCCCTGGATTTGGAATATGAACGTGGCTCAATAATAGGCCAGATGCCTTCTGGACAATTTCTACAGGTCTTAAAGATGGAATCTGAAACAGAGTAAATGGCTAAAGTTCAACTAGAGTCAGTGAAAAGTTCGCCCAATTTAGAAATGGACTTCTGAGGGACACCAGCCAGACCTTTTCGAATTTGTGAAAACATATCTAATTTGCACACTTTTAGGGTGTCTGCAAGTACTTTTGCCATGAGGCTGAAGTTTTTAATGAGATTAATGATCCGTGGGTCACTGTGACCAGTGATTGATGAGGTTCTCAGCAAAATCAATTTACTGTTTCTTTCTACCAAGGGCTGCTGCCACCCTTCTGCATCCCGAAATGGGTCACAATTAAGACAATGTAGTTTGATCTGGTTTTCCCTGACCAGACACTTCAATTCAGTGCCTGCAGTTTGTTGAATACAGTTTTCTGATAAGCTCAAGGGAGCCTAATGGTAGCAGTGCATTAACCCACCAATGCCAATTTGCAGGACTGGGTATCAAGATATGCAAATGAATTCGATTAGATCTTGTTTTCAAAGGGTATCATAAACTTTCCCTTGAGTTTTATCTGCTTTTGTACATGATTTGATACATTAACACTTAATTTCTGCCAGGTGGGGTTCACCTTCCTCCAAGGTAAAGGGCTTACAATATGACACAGATCTTGTACCTTCCTCTGTTAATAAGAAATACAAGATCCGGTTTCTCTCTCCTCTTCCTTCCCCCACTGCTTTACTCCCACAGTGTTTTAAAAATCTGACAGTAATGTGAAAAACAGTGTTGTAGGGCTCTGTTTTCGCTCAGTGACTCCCAAATTGTGTTTGCTACCTTGATGTGCCAGTGCTGTTGGGAGCTGAGCAGTGTGGATGGTTTTACTGCTCTTCTTCAGGCCTGTCCTGCCCCAGGGCAGCTGCTTTACCTGGACCCAAATGCAAGAACAACTAACAAGAGATTTTTGGCGAAGTCCTGGACTTCTGATGAGCCTGTCACCTCCTGGGATGGGATTTGGGGATATTAGCCAGCCCAGCATGAATATTTGCCACGTGCAGGCTCTCAGGACAGTTCATTGCTCACTATGCTATTTGATTCATGGAGTTCTAAGTGACCTGGGACAGAACCACTGCCAGTATTTAAGACCATAGATTTTAAAGGTCAGTGGGGACCACTCGCATTCATTATACCAGAAGCCAAATAATTTAATCCAGTAAATCCTGCCTTAGATTCATATCTTGTGGTTGAGCCGGAACATATATTTTCAGGAGCTGCTCCAAACTGCAAACAAATAAAGAGATTTTATTTTGATGAGGTATCCCACTGAGCTCTCTGTGTCCCTATAACCCTCCTTGGGTGCAGCACCATGTGTGATGCGCTCACATCTCCATTCTTACAGTTGAGTTTTGCTTAAAACATGGCTGGTTTTGGTTAGAGCAGCATTATTTAGTGAGGGTTGCCAATGTGTTCTGCCTTGCTTAAGTCATGGTTTTATGATGTAAATTAGACAGATAATACTGTCTGTAAACCATACTGCATGATCAGATGGCAGACTAAGCTTAGAGAGATAGAGATTTCCTTTTTAATTAAAACTGCAACACTTCTCTGTGGCGGATTAACACTGAAAGGGTCACTGGAGGAAGTGAATTAAAGTAGGATTTGAACAAGAGAAAGTGGCCAGTTTTGAGAAATTTAACAGCATAGCAACTGTGTTACTTCCCAGTGTCTTCCTTGAAGGACTACTAAGATTATATTATGTTAACCCTTACAACTCGCTAAAGGTAGTAAAATGTCATCCTCATTTTATTGAAACTGGGATGTGGAAGGTTAAAATAATTATGAATTCATATCTGGCTTCTCTTTCACAATCATCATCTTGACGATGAGGCTTTCTTTTTGGAAGCACTTGGTACCCAGGGCTCCCACCGATTTCTGTGGGAGTCACAAGATTTTTCAACAACTCCAGAAATCAAACCCCAGTAGTTCTTATTAGGTAAATCGTGTTTTTCCTTCAGAATGTGTGCACTCAGCAGTTAAGCTGCCATACAGACATGGAACTTTAATTCCCACAGCACCCAGTCCTTCTGGCCAGCTTGTCCCAGAAGGCTGTCAGTAACCTGTGCTGCCACAGATGTCACACTTGCACTGAAACATCCTGGCTTAAAGATGAGAAGAAAATTTTCTTTTCCCTAAACTCATCCAAGTTGCAAATTCTTGAATCAGACTGATGTGAGCTCACCTTCACATAGGCCTGAAGATTAATTTCTCCCTATTACACTGTCTCTGCTGCCCAGATGACATCTGCTAACAAAGCCGAGTATAATGGATGGTTAACTTCAAATCCAAAACTTGCACATGAATTCTTTTGCTAAATACTCTGCAATTAGACATAAGCTGAGGAAGGCAGAGACTGCAGTACTGTACCACTAGGAAATATGTAAGGAGAAGAAATCTGAGCCATCCTTGTTTCATTGAAGAAAAAAAAAAAGGTAGCTGAAATACATACCTGAGAAATACGAGGGGAACTAAGAAATCCTGAATCAGCTGCTCACAAAGAACAAAATTATGATAATTAAATTTCCACATTCATATTTACAGATCAGAAATGCCTAATAATTCTTAAGCAAATACCAGCTTTCTTCCAGAAAAACACTGTCTGTTGAAAGCAACAAACCCAATGTGGTTACAGGTATTACAAAACAGAGCAGCTCTTTGGTATTAAACCTCAATAAATTATTTAAATAATCAAATATTTCTTTGCTGGCACAAAAGGAAAAAAAGAAAAAAGCATAACCCTGCAGATGGGATTGGGGGGGGAAGGGGGAGGAAATGAACTGCATTAATCACCTACAATTTCCTCCAAAAGTGACTTCATCCTGTTCAAGCTTCTATATGAGACAACCTATAGGAAAACCAGAAAGCTTCTAATACTCAGGCTGCCAGGTCCTTGAAAGGAGGCTGAGTTTAATTTGAGTACTTCAGCAGCACAATGGCATCCTCAGCCTTAACGAGGGCCTCTGGGCAGAGGCATGCTTAGTTTATAACAATAATAAATAAAATTATGCTTACCCCTTCGAGTGCCTCAAAGGAAATTAATTTTTAGTTTTATAGAATAACTGAGAACAAAAACCATATTAAGCAGCACAGACAGCATTTGAGACTAGTACAAGCAACGCCAGCTATCCAGACATTTAGGAACTGGAAATAGAGCCCTAAAAAGCATATTTTGCCCCTAGCCCTCCTCATATCCCCTATTCCAGAAATCCAGCAGATTGCAGATGCGGGTGGGCCGAGGGAGGACCCAAGCCTCCACCTGCAATTACCTACCCCCATCATTTTCTGCCAGTAAACTCTGCAATGCAGCAGTGAGTACTCTGCACTTGGGTAAGTGTTTGCTTGTCTCTCGATGTCTGTGCCAGTGAACGTGTGCAGGCAGCAGGGAGCTTTAATAAAGCAAACTCTGCAGTAGACTGCAGAGCAGGCTGATTAACAGTTTGGGTAGTACCAGGAGCGTGGCAGAGCGCTCTGCCTCCCCTCCTCCACCCAGCCTTAAACCTGACAGAGCAAAGCTTTGACCAGCATCAGGTGGTTAAAACACAGTTCATTAACTCGTGGTGCTTTCTGCCTGCTCACCGTAGAAAGGCTGCAGGAGTTGCTTATGATGATCACATACTAAATGTGTTTACTGGAGTGCAAAACAGCTTGTCTCCTTCATGCCAAGACCGCCCTTTAAAATGATATTAATTAAGCAAGCAGCTTTAATACAACAGGCAAATGGCATGTAATCAGTGATTATAACAGCAGGCAAGGACATGATTTCCCAGAGATTCAGTGAGAAGGGGACAAAGGAAAGATCTTCTCTTCCCCACATGGCATCACCCAGGGCTGTGACCTGCCCTGCTCCCCCTTGAGCTCTCCAGGTCCCATGGGTGGCATTTGCCTTGCACTGAGGTCTCCAAGGGACATCTGAGCCAGGGAGAGAAAAAAAATTTCCCTTCTCCTTCTGTAATGAACCAGCTGGAGAAGGAGATGTGTTTCCCCATCCTGGTTTTCAGACCGAGGGAAAACGGTGATGTAGTGACAGAAGGGTGCAGAGTCACAGTCACCTCATGGAGCAGAGCAGGGGGCAGCCAGCAGGGCTCAGCACCTTGAGGTGGGAGCAAGCAGAGCAAGCCCTGCTGAGGTGGAGGTGCTGGAGGCAGGTAGGGCAGCAGGGACAGCCTCCAGCATGCAGGAGGGACCAGGGCCCCAACGAGGGGAAACACTCATCAGGCACAGAGTGATCAACAAGCAGACCCACACAGCTGTAGGTTGTTTATGAGAATGAGATGGAAACCAAATTAATAAATTGTCCCAGCTCCTGTCCCCACACTCCCACTCAGTGTATTTGCTTTTTCCCTTCTGTCTTTGCTCCTGCCCTCCCACATGGAAACATACAGTTATTTGTTTATATTCCTCGCAGTCCTTTATAATGCCTGATAAAACCACTACCCAGGCTTCTGGGCCAAAACCCCATTTTACAGCTGTAGAAAATGCAGCTTGGAGAGGCAGAGTGACTCAGTTGGGATTTTATAGCCAGCCCACATCAGATATGGCTTTCAGTATGCATCTCCTTTGGCTCCTAAAATGAACCTTCTTCCACCAGCACGAGAACTTTCCACTGGAGCTGAAGTTACCCATGGCACTGAATTTGCTATCTTTAGCCCCTCGGTTGGGTATTGGTTCTTTGTTCTTCAGAGTCCTGGATGTTGCAGGATGTAAAGCCGATTGTGTACTATTGTTCACTTCAGCTTTGTGCTGATGAAAGAGCAAGCACAAAGAAGGGAGAGAAGAGGAGAAAAGGGGGCACCTTCTTGTATAAAAGGCTCTGAAATCCCATATGGAAAAACTCTATAGAAGTGGATAAATGTGATTCTAAAAGCCTATTGAATTTAAGATAGAATGATCTCCTTCCCACATGGTTTTCAAACACCATATAGGCTGGTGCAGTGTTCAAGCATCTAGAGAAAAGAGATCAGTCTCTTTTCAATGCTATGGATTTACCTATGTGAAACTATTGCTTTAATTTCCACCAGGTGCCTTATGGAAAAGGCCTAAGGAAAAGGATGAAGAGAACTAGGAAAACCATTTTCGTTGATTTGTTTTGGATTTTGAAGTAGTTGTGGAATAGCAGGTGTTTCTATTCGTTGATTTGTTTTGGATTTTGAAGTGGTTGTGGAATAGCAGGTGTTTCTATTGCTTTCTTCTCCTGATTCTCAGTGGTACTGTATTTGTTTACTTTGTTTGTAGGTTGGGTTTTTTTTGTGGCAATTGCTACTACAGTGTTGGGCATGGAGTTTTTAAAATGGTGTGAACATCCTAGATGTTTTTTGAGACGAGTGGCTTGCCTGAATATTTATCTTCACTACACATGGAGAAGGCTGTGGTCAGGGGAAGGCAAAGTGGGTCTTCATAATAATTTATCTTGCTGTATTAAAAAGCAGGAGCAGCTGAAACAGTGGTATGTATTATATCATCCAAAGCCTCTTAGGGGAGGGAGAGGGCTGCAGAAGGCAGCATTGCAAACAGAAGGCCTTTTCCACATAGCTGCTGTGGGAGGCACAGGCTGTCGGTCTGCCAGAGAGGGCCACAGCTGTGCCAGATGTGTGGTGATACAAGCGCAGTGGAATTCAACACTGCATTCAGGTAGACTAATTTCTCCACACAGAATTCAGTGAAACTGTTCCCAAACCCTCATGCACATATGTCCATGTGTGTAGGTATGTTACATAAAAGCAGTGTTGATGCTGGATGCCCAGAGGAAGCATTAAGTGACTGTGTGCACTGCTGACGATGGACACTAGAGAGCCCAAAGGCAACTTTTCTATCATAAATTTATGTCAGCTTTTATATGCTACAACATCTGGGCCCAAAATTGGAGCTAGCAATCTAATAAGACAGCTTGGTTATGAGCAGTCATTTCAATGTCTTGACCCTGATCATCTCCCTTTTTTAGATGATAAAAAGCTTGGCCTACTCACTTACAGACTTCATTTCAGCTACCCCCAAGTCATGCGATCTCGCTGGCAGGGAATAAGTCAGCTTCAGGAGTCCTGGGTACCAATCCTCAGCCACAAAAAATTCCCTGCTGGTGTCAAGCAAATTATCTGTCAGTTGACATGTGCCATTTTCTCTGTCCCAGTGAGTGGTCCCTTTGCTGCTGGCATGTGTTTGATGAGACACACAATCCCATCCCTCCGGGGAGGCCCTTATGTCATGGTGACAGGCAGATACCCCAAAACTGCTGGGCTCTTTCCTGGAGGGACAGCTAGGCTAGGAAAGGCCACACAAGAGGAAAGGGAAGGTTTCATGACCCCTTCCTCTCCCCTTGCCCACTAAGACAAGGCTGGGAGCAATCAGCCTTTCATCTGTCTCCCCAGGACTTTGCTTATTGAGCCATTAAACATGGATGGCCATCACTTACCTCCCAGTGGGGTCAGGAATGTTTGTTTGGCAATGCTTATAAAATGCCATGACTGAAAGGCGAGGTAGAAAGGCAATATATTAATGAATTATTGTTGGTCCCTGAAATGTGTGAAGGGAAAGGGCTGTGGAGGGGAGCACAGTAGCATTGTTGTAGGTTACAGGACTGTCCTGTGCTGCTTCGCTCCAGGGTACACCAGGAAGGCTTTGCTTGCCTTATGTGCCAGGAAGACTGCTCTGTACACTGTGTCACTGCAGGCTGTGCTCACCAGGGAACCAGAGAGTCAAATAACCTACTGAATCATTTGCAGCTTCTCACCTTTTGGATGGCATTTTTCCACATGGTTGTATGTTGTTTCTGTCTTATTCTGAGCCTCTGGGCTGGCAGAGACCCAGGCTGCTGGACAGGGTTGAGTCCAGCCCTGAGCTGTGGGGCCATGCTGGCATCACAGGTATGTGTGGCACCTAGAGCAATGGTCCTGTCATGGGTTACCTCAACAGACACAGCCATGAAGCAGAGAAGTGTTCTAACATGAGTTAGAACATCTTTTGCTTTATGTATGATGGGGCCCTTTCTACAGATATCTCTGGGTTTCAGACAGCTCCCAAGTACAGCTCCTGCTTTCAGGGTGCCCCAGTTCTCCCAGTGGCTTTCAGCTCTTACTGGTGGCGGTGGGAAGCACATCACTGGGAACCCTTCTCCTTCCCCTTCCATTTCTGCCCTGCCATGGAGGCTGCCCAGACCCACAGAGTGTTCAGTTAGGTGAGATTAGGGCTCTGTCTGAAGCATCATCACCCACACTGAGAGTGCCAATACGCCTGGACTTCAATGAGTCAGTGCTGGGTTTTAATTAATGATGAATTTTCAAGGTTATTAATTAACCCTGTTAATTTTGCTGCTTCATTTCTTAGAAAAAAAATCTGAGTGAAAGTCTCTGGACTCTTTCCTGCACTGACTTTCCTGTCTGCAGCAACAAGCAGCTGCACTGCCCATGTGGGGTGGATCCATGGGGTTTTTGCTCTGGCTCTAATCAAGGCAGGCATGCTGGTATCCACTGCTTTGCCATTGCCTCTTTTCTTACATTGACAGGTTTTATGAAAGGCATTGACAAAGCATTTGCCAGTTCCTTTCATGCACTCTGACAGAGTCACTGTGTGTCATGGTGTGAGCTTCTCTTCCCACCTCTTTGCCCCTCTGATGTTTTGCTATCAGCTTGCAAACACAGGAGTTTTATTCTAAGCATGCATATTATGTCTCACTCTTGGTAAACTCCAAAGGATGTCTGTGTATCTCATCATACAACCTGACACAATATCCTTCCCAGATGGTCCAGATGCTGTTGTGTTTCATTAACATGTTTCTCACTGCTGCCAGAGCCCAATAGAGTTGTAGGAACAGTGGCTAGAGAGTGCAGAAGGAAGTAATGAAATTTTTTTATGTGCACCTTTATGGTATTGAAGAGCTTTTGTGTCATCTGTCTGTGTATCGTTCCCACTCAGGCTGCTGCTGGTGAACATGTTCTGCCTGACTCCTGCATCAGCCACACTGTGTCTTGATTTCCACTTAAATCAGTCTCCTACCATTTTAACCCTGGCAGCCTTTGAAATCAGGAGGCCACTGGAACAATAGGCAGAATTTATACTGCAGTTTTCATTCTCACAGCAATTTTCAAACCAGAATGAATCAATCTTTAATGGTCCCTTATGTGGGACATGACAAAAGACTGCAAGGCTGATTTTACAGACTGGGCTCAGGAAACCTGAGTGACTTACTGAAAGCCACAGAAAAAATACGGCCCAACCTGCAAAAAAAGAACAGATGAGCTTGCAGTGCCCTGTACTACCAATTTTTTACATCCACATCATGTTCCCAGACAATACCTTTAAACTACTAGGCAGTTTATTTTCTGAGTCCTACATTGCATCACTAACAGCAGAACCAGGACACTCACTGCCACCTCACTGTGTCAATGATACTTGTTGTTGTAACATTCTTTTTCTGTAGAAAAGGAAATTAATTATTGGAAGTTACAGGGTGTGTGATGACCCAATGCCTGGCAATGTGGAATGCCTTGGTGGAGTGCAGGATGTACTCAAGGCAGTACACAGGGAAAGGTCTTTGTGTGGAAAAACGATTCCTCAGGCATCAGAAGCACACTCCCTCCTTCCCCCACCATTACAAAATGCTACCAAGTGGCTTCCTCGTGCAGCTGAACCTGCTGCTCCTGCTCCTGTGTCACTCTCCTTCTGTTAACATAGCTGAATAATTTGTGGTTTCATCACTGAACCACAGCATACCTTATTTAGTCTAATATTAGTAGGTAGCTTTCTCATTTTGCAGATCATGGTACATCTGCACCTTAGAGATGACTCTGGAGTTTGGATCATCCTTTCCAAACCCTGTCCACAGAATGCTTCTCTGTGGGATAATCATCCACACTGGTCTTTAGGAATAAAGTATTGGGAATAATTTCCTCACCAAAAGGGCGTTAAGCATTGGAACAGGCTGCCCAGGGAAGTGGTGGAGTCACCATCCCTGGAGGTATTTAAAAGATGTGTAGATGTGGCACTTAGGGACATGTTTTTTGGTGAGCTTGGCTGTGCTGGGTTAATGGTTGGACTCGATGATCTTAAAGGTCTTTTCCAACCTAAATTATTCTATGATTCGGTGATGTTGTGTACTACTGAGCTGAATCTGCTGGGACAGTGGACAGTGGAAGTTTGCTTATGTTAGTTGTGTAGTAATGTGGTAATATGAGAAATCAGACTGACTGAAAATAGGTAACAAATACAAAGGACCACTGGGACTTCTGGAAGGTAAATATGGTTTAAAGTCTAGGAAAACACATAGGGAACCCACTAACTGCAATCCCAGCTCTGATAACAATACGGTCCTTGAACTTAAATAAAACAGGTTTTATGCTTTGCTGTAATAAGCTTCTGAAAAATTAGTTAATTATTTTATGGTTCAAAGATAGGTTATGAGGTGAAATTACTAACTGTGGAGCGTATTCCTACCATGTAAAATGAAGAGCAGGTGATTAAAATAAAAAATAAGATTAGCTTTGATGTCATTTAGAATCCCTACAAAACCAGAAACATCCCCTCAAAGGAACCAGAGCAGGCTGAGGTTTGTAATGCAGCTTCTGCCTTTAGCTTGCACTTGGAGGAAAAAGGACTCATTCAGAAGAATGCAATGGCCTCTCCCCAACCCCTGAGGATTTCCTGAAAACTCCTGAACACCAGAGCTAATAACATCCAGAAACAGCAGGTGCTTCATGTCCTTGTGTAAGTGGAAATAGTTTGCAGAGGGCTTTATCAATACAGTTTTCCCCCAATAGATGTGACCCCATATTTTCATTTGGGCAAGGGAAATCATTCTTGAGAAAGACAGGGATTTAACAAATGCTCCAGGACAAAGCTGCAAAATGTGCTAGAAACTAATGAATCGCATACAGTCATGTTTCCCATTCATTATTAGTGTCCACACCCATGGTCCACCTCACTTCAGTTTAATAAGGATCAGAGACCCTATTTTAACATCAAAGAGAGATGATATTAGAAAGACCCAAAGCTGTCATTAAATCCTAGAAGAATGGTACTGCTTTCCTCCATTTAAATTTTTTAATTTGCTTTTATTATTTTTCCTATTTCCCATCAAAGCCGTGGGAGGCAGCGATGCCTTTGGACTATTGCCCTATATCTTTTCATTCTGCCTTTTACTTTCCTTTCTGGCCCAGCCTGGAACAGGAAAACAATGTGGGTGGCAGAAGGGCATCCTTCCACCAGTTCATTAAAACAGCATTTATTTTTTTAAATTAAAATGTCTTGCAGAGTCTCTCATTATACCTATTAATATATGACCTCACACAATTCTTAATGGCATTTGGCTATTATTATTTTAGATTCCAATCCATGCACTTTTGATTTAATACATTAAGCTCATCTATGTCCCCATATATATGTTGTTGCTAGCCAGTCAGTCACTGAGTAATATATATCTACATCAATGATGTTTTAATGATGCATTGTTCTAATATATCACCAAAAGATAGTGCTCACATGATAGATTAGTGCCATGTATCACCGTAGCAAGCCATTTTTTATGATGTATTGCCCAAACACTGTCATTGGAAAGGAAGAAGAGACACATAAGAAATGGTATGTTTTAATTTACTACATTTTTAAAAACACTTCTAATATTCTTAACACAATAGTAGCTGACCTAGTCTGAAGTGGAAGAGATATGATGTAAAAAGAGAGGTCTGAAGCAGATATCTGAAGTGCAATCCAGCGGGTCAGAAAGCACTGTGCAGACTCTCAAGATATGTTGTGTATCTATTTATGCCAGCAGACAGAAGGAAAGTAAATGGAACGAAGAGGGACCTAACTTTTTGTTTTCAAAATGGATATACATCTGATCAGAGAGGTAGGGCCTCTTTGGCTCCAGTCAGGATGCCTTTGTGGTGCAAACTCCACTTGATTCCAGCTGTGTTGACCCCTGAAACACTCCCTCACTGGAGCTGGGGGTATCATTTTCGATGGGGTGTTTATTTGCCTTATTTTTCCCCTCAGTCAAGTAATGCTGATTCATCAGAAAGGAAAAAAGTTCAACAGGAATATGGCTCTGTCAATGAGGCATATTTTCATGCTAAATGTTGTATAATTAAGAAAGGATGATATTTGGGAATAAGGCTCTGGGTAAAATACAGCTATCTTGATCCAACTCTGTTGCTGTTTGGCTTGGTGTGACCAGCCCTGCCCTGGCACACTGCTCATTTTGTGGGTCTGGAGCTTCCACCTATTCACCCCTTTTAGCTCACAGTTGTGATTCAAGACTCAAACCTATGGGTTTGCAGTGTGCACCATTGGTTCAACCTTTGCTAGAGCAGAGGGACATTTGATTGCAGAACTGGACCCTCTCTGTGCTCTTGCAGACACTGAACAGTTGCAGTGTGCACAGCTCATTGGTTGGACTTACCACCTGGAAGGAATAGGATCTCCATGTGTGCCAATGCTTCCATGAGGACAGTATTTCAACATGAATGCTGAGGGCTCTGATAACTAGTGACATATATAAAGAGTGCATATTTGGACAGCAAAAAAATAAAGGTGAAAAAGGAAGGAAAAATGAGTGAGCTGAGCATCAAGCTGGCAAGGACAGCAGCAGAGAGAGCCACCAGATTGGATGGGGCTCTGAGAAACCTGGTCTAGTGAAAAGTTTCCCTGCCCACAGGAGGGGGTTGGATCTAGATGATCTTTAAGGTCCCTTTCAACCCAAGCCATTCTATGATTCTATACACCAAGTAGGATTTATGAAAACTGCCCTGACCAAAGCACTTCTTTCACCCTATGGCTGCATATACCCTAGTGCTCCAAATGAAGATGTTGCTAGACAAGAAATCCCAAATGCCACAAAAAACTAAAGCTGGTGGGCAAAAATAATTTTCTTCTTCAAGAAAAATACCACTGCATGTGAAGTGCATTAAGTTGTCTGATGATGTTTTTCCTGTATGTGTCCTTCCACTGACATCAGTTGGAACAGGGAGTGAATAATAAGGGAAAAAAATAATTATTTGTATTAAATAGGAAAATCCCTGTTCACTGTTAATATCCAGTTATGTAGTTAGCTTGTATCTAATGTAGGAAAAAATACTAAGCAGATACTGTACTCCAGGCAAAAAATATTATACTTTAATTAAATGAAGTAAACATCTCATTAAATGCCTATTTTTATAGACACTAATGAACATTATTGCCAAAGGGGCAAAGGAAATAAGACAATGAATATGGTAAAGTGTATTCCTTAACGATTTTGAGTAGTAAATCTTTCCTGCGATCTAACAAGGTATAATAAGAAATTCTACTATATTAAAATACCTCTAAGGATGTAAGAAAACTGATCTCTGATCAGCTCAGCTAGAAATTAGACCACACATTTCCTCTTGGCTTTTTAAAAACTCCTACTCTGATTATAATGCACCATTGGAGAAGATAGCATTATTTATTTTAGGATATTTCACACTAGGAGAGCAGAAGCTCCCAACTGCAAGACAACCTTGAAAAAGGTATAGAGACATTTGAGCAACAAAGACCTCAGTTTTAGAAGTTTTCTTTAACTTCTGCTGACTCCTTTCAGGCAGAGTAACCTACCTTTATTCCTACCTCTTCCCACAGGTTGCGTGGTTGAGATTTGTACTCATCGTGTTCCCTTTTATCTGGAAAATTTAGGGCACACAGCATTTTTGCCCTGCCTGGAACAGTGCTGGGCCTTCCATCGTGGGATGGGGCTTATCCCTTCTCATATCTGGAGCCTCCAACTCACCTTCGAGAAGGGCTGTACTTCCCACCCAGGCTCTCTCCTTTCCCAGTTTCCCTTTCCCAGTCTCCCTGCTGATTTCATGACATCATCAGACAAGGAAGCTCCCCAAAGCTGCCCAGTGCACAGCATACATCTGGACTGGAACACAGCTCTTTGATGGCTGCTGGAACCTTCTCTTCTGCCCTCTCTGCTTTCACCTTTACTCTGCTCCTGGGTTTTAGGGAACGTGGCTTTTGCTCTCTGCATAATTTCCCCACATCATACCCAGCACTGTTCTGCCCATGATTTTAGAGTTTCCAAGGCATCAGTGAGCTGTCTGCAAGCCTGCAGAGCCCCAGGAGCTGCGTTTATCCCAGCGCCCTGCTGCAGGCAGTCAGCTCTCCTCTCCCTGATGGGCTGCAGCACCACCAGCCTCAGCCGTGGGTTTTGATCAGCTGTAATACTTCTGTACAGGAGGAGCCACAGCTTTGTACGTACACTGCACACTGCTCATCCATCAGAGCTCTCCTGTGTGGTCACTGGTTATTTACAGGAGACCCTCCCTGCCTTTGTGTGGTGCCCAGTGCTGTTTTCCTCTGAAGTGTCGGCTATAAGGCATTGCTGGAGGCAAGATGACCAGTGTGGGCCATCAAACCTGCTTCGCTTCTGCCCTGGACATCAAGATCAGTCATGGCTTATGGTCCTGCAAGCCAGATGGTTAGCAGGGCTGTTGAATTCATTTCTTGGTCTTTCTATGCATAAATCCAACAAAATGCTTTCACCTTCCTACAGCTGGCACATGTGCCTAACAATTTGATCTTTTGCATTTTAAATATTTATTCAGTGTTTAATTTAAACCCCTGAGACTAATCCTGGTGCTTTAACTTAGTCCTCAACTAGTTTCACTGAATCATTTGTAACACAATTCAGTGATCTTCAACAAATTGGCTTTGTATACTAGCAGGGCCCAATCCTTTTATTATTGGTATTTTGGGGGTATTTTGGAAAGAGCGACTGGTGATTTTTTTTAAGTATTACAAGGCATTAAACTGTTGTTTCTGTCTTTTAAATTATAGATGGTCTCCATAGAGACACTGAAGTTCTACATTGCTCTCTTGAATTGCCTGAAGAAGTGGCACTTAGAATTACATTCGGAACAATGCTAATTAGCAAATGCTGAATTTTAAACAAGCTTCACAGCAAGGTTTTTGTCTGATAGGAGCAGCAAACCAGCAATCGACTGACCAAACTGACAAAGCTGAACTACAGACAACATGCTATTTAATTATTCATTAGACATTTTACAGGGTTAACTACAATAGGCACCATTCCCTTTTTGAGGAATCACCGAGCCAAGCGTAAGTGCCTTAGAAATCCAGCATAATAAACAGTCAGACAAAATCAGCAAAATGAAATCTGCTTCCCAAATTGCAGATTCATTGGGGGGGGGAGAGGCAAGAACAAACCTCTGCAGACATTTGATGAGAATGTCCCAGTGCATGTACAGAATAGAAATAACTCATCAGGAGCCCAATCCTGTATACAAAGCTACCATGAGAGAGTTTGAGTGAAGGACAAAACAGACATCCTCAGTCTAGAGTTAGGCCTGGACAGTGCTAGGCAAAGGAAGACAGAGCTCAGCTCCCCACAGATCTTGGACAGACGCTGACCTAAGCTCAGATACACCTTGGCAATGGAGACTGGAAATGCATGTTCGTTCCACTATTTGGTTTGATCTGTGTCTTTCTTGTGTTAGCTAAAGCAAAGTCCAAGTCTGCTCCAGCAAAGCCAGTGAATGAGGACAGTGTTCAGCTTCTCCCAAGCCAAAGGAAGCTGAAGAGGAAAAGCTGCTCACTCTGAGCAGCACTGCCAGGACTGCCCCAGGCGGTACTCAGGTGGCTGGAGTTGTCTGCACTTAGATGCATCACAGACCAGGTGAATAATTTTGGGCCACACTTTGTGCCAAGATTTACACTTGGAAGAGGACAGGACTGATGGCATGCTGTGTTCTTTCTCCGGAAGGCAGGGCAGCAGTGATCACCAGCATTGCCAGCAGGAAGCTCAGCCAGCGTGGTTATAGTGTGTTGGTGTAACTGGTGATTGTGGAGAACACTGAGCCTTAGGGGGAAAAGTGTTTTTAAAGAGCACAAAAGTGATAGTTCAGTTTCAGTAGTAATGTAGTGCAACCTCTTGCCATCATGTTTCAGTCTTTGCTGTGATTTTGTTACTTAAGTGGAAAACAATGGGAGAACCTGGGATTATCCCTGATGGCCTTGATTTGTGGAGCTAAACCTTCTTCTCTTAAAGCACTCAGTGTTTCTGTAACTCTGTAAAATGCTTCCCATGCAGTAGACAAGGCACCACTGTTAATGATGGGTTCAGAAGGAGAGAAATGAGCAAATCAGTAGACTGGACTTCACCTCACACACACGTCTGTCAGCCCTCTGTGCTGCTGTGGGACCTGTGGATGCCTTTTGGCACTGCAACACTTACCTACCACCTGCTCTGCGTGGGGAGAAACACGAGTGCAAAACAGGACAACTTCAAAACAGTGCATGCTCCTTCCTCTGGGATGATGCATTATATCAGGTATTTGTGTAAGGGGTTTATGTTTTTTGAAATGAGACAAATGAGTGAGTAGGTTGAAATCTATCTAATCAAATGAAATAAAATGTGACTACTGGTAATGCCATTCCCAGCTATGGTGATACTTCATCTTCCTTATTATAGTATAGCTACCTACATACAGGCTAAAACTCAACTTAGCATAATAAAATCTATCTATCTAAAGTGGTTCACAATCTGCAGTCAGTTATTTTCCTGCTACCTCTTTTTCATATCAGCAGTCACTGCACTTTCCACGAGCATTTGAATGATCTGTCGTAGGAGAGACTTGCCTCACAAACAGTCTCTGTGCACTGTGGTTCTGGTAAATAATGCCTGTACTGAACCTGACTACAAGAATGATCTCACCCTGTGTATTGTTTTCTCTGTAGAGTCCACCATTATTATGACTGCATGTCCCAATACCCAGAGAAGGGCTCATGTAAGGAAACAATTATTTCCCTTTTCAGCATGCATATTTTATTCCTGCTAGTTTTGTCAGCAGCATACAAAGCTGGGTGCTGAAGCTTGCAGATTTCTTGTTTTCTCCTGACACTGAATCCCACACACACCTCAGAAAGCAACTCGTCTCCTTTCATGTGTCCACTGTAGGAGTATACATAAGAGAAGCTCTGAAATAGGACCTTTTAATTTGACAAATGGGAAGTACAAAGATGCTGAGTTGCCACTGTTGCTGGTTAAGACAGCTACTCTCAGCAGCATCCAGGCTGAGCTCAGCAAATTTATATGGGTTTGAGTGAGCATGCAGTTTCTCCTAGTCACCAAAGGGTTCACAAGTGATCATGCAAAGAGATGGAATAAAGAACCTGGTGTTTAACTGTACCTTTCTCTCTCCATTTGCTTGGTGTCAGATATATAAATACCAGTTTCTCCATTATGTGACTGCTGTCTAATCTAGGGTACGGTCCTGCCTCAGGGATGGCATCCACACGTGGATTTGCCCTGCTTGCACAAAAAGATAGATACTTCATAATTGCCCCAAGTCCCCAGACTCCCAGCTCTATCTCCCCATCTGAGATGCTCGTGGAGAAAAAGAAGAGGCCATGTGGAGGAAGAATTGGAATGCTGATCCGAGACTACGTGCTGAGCCTGTGCTGTGCTCACTTTAAAGCAGCCTTGTCTGTAGTTGTGCAGCCTTAGGACAGAGGTCAGCAAAGCAAACCTAGTCCACAGGAAGCCAGGGATGGGCAGGAGATGGAGGAAGGAGTCCCAGGAGGCTGAGAGAGCAAGCACAGGGGGTTGTGCCACAGCTGGGGTCAAGGGCTCTCACAAGCTCTGAAGATTTTAGGGGTGTAACACCCCACTGAGTCTCAGCTCCCTCCTCCAGTACTTCCCAGATTAGGAAAGGAGGGATCATGCAGTTGGACAACTTGGCTGAGTGAAATGAATAGAAACAAGAACGAAATGTTTATTGAGTAGTTGTATTCACTTTAGTGTGTTTTCCTGTTACCTAGGAACAAATTAGCAATTACTTCAGATCTGATACCCAAAGAATGCACCTCTGGAGCTGACCTGACTGCATGGGTTCTGGCTGCACCTTGGTCTGCATGTGGGTTTGAGAAGCTTGGCCTTCCTTCAAAAGTAATTTGACTCCAAACAGTGCTTGTTGTTTTATAAGAGTGACTGTAATTGCTGAATTAAACAGAAATAATAATAAAAAAAGCAAGCAAAGGAATTTTTAACTGTAATATGGCCTGGTATTTCCAGGCTTGGTATTGTAGTGACCCATTGCTTGGACTCAGCATTTCAATCTACTTTGGTCCAAGAACTATGAAACAACAGTACCTTTTACCAAAAGCTATACTACAATACATTAACAAAAGAGCTCATTCTCTCAGAGCTGAAGATGTCTCCTTAGGCTAATGTTCAGCTTCTATATTTTCTGGCTTTTGGTTGATTTATCCATGCAGCCATAATATCGTTTTATGTTTCATTTCCTAGCTTTCTAAAGGAAACAAGAAAAATAAAAAGGTAATTTAATGCACTCCATAATGACTATTTCAGCATTACATCATCAGAAAGGCTGTCACTAACTAGTAAGTGGTCCCAATGACAAGACAGCATTACCTAGCAACTGCAGAGAAGTCATTAACCCTTTTGTGAGTACTAAATCCTCCGCTGAAGTTGGAAATACACTGTAGGAAAAAAAATTTATATGCCCAAGTGCCTGAAAAAAACTTCTAACTTCTTCCGTCTTGTGATTATAGTGTGAACATTTTTCTCTGTAGTTCTGAAAAGATGCCCAGTTCAGTTCTGCAAAAGGACATATGAGGACCAAACGGCTGTGCAGCAGCTTCTGAGGAAGAAGGGAAGTGTGATGAATCATATCTATGCTATGTGTGCAGACGCAGGGATACAGGTTTGTTTCTCTAGCCTGAAGAAGGATGGCTGGTTAAAATATTACCAGGACTCTCAGGAGGTTTACAGTTATTCTTTGTACAGCTCATGAATCTTTGCAGCCCTCCTGAACATCATCCAATGTTTCAGGGAACATTTTATGTTCATCCTGTATTCTGCAAAGCAGAAAGAGGTAGAGTTAGCCATAAGCTTTAAGTACAATTTATGTGAAGAAAACCAGATTAATGCTGAACTCTGCCATGATTTACATGGGAATGGGCAGGTCTGAGAAACAGAGCAAGGACCTCTACTGCAGCTGCAGCTCATACCACTACATGCTAGGAAACTGGCAGCAGAAGTGAGTGGCACAGACAGGAGGAATGTGGAAGAGGTACCAAGAGCCAGGTCTGTATGCTAAGGACAGGGTCTCTGTCAGCAGGGCACCATCTCCATGGACTGTTATCTTCTTAAGACCTGCCTTCAAACCCAAGAGCATGCCATCTTTTCCTGTTGTGGTCTTGCACACAATGTTCTTGTCCAGAAGGAGATTGCCAGACACAGACAGAGATCAAACCCTGATGTTTCTGTGTGAATAAAGAATGGAGAAAAAAAGTATGTATGTCCTCCTGTTTCCCCCTACTACATTAGACAGCTTTCCAGGACCTTGGAAAGACCTCCATGGTCATGTCAGCAGACTCTGTCTGTCTTCAAACACTGCCCTTTTTTTCATTTGAATACACATGCATAGTAAAAAACACAACGGCCCATTTGTGGGTCTTTTCTTAAATTTCATGGCTTGCAGTAGCCACGAAAGCAAGCAAGCCATGAGATTAAGGAAGTAAGAGGAGAGAAAGAAAAACCCAGAAAAGAGCAGCAAGAAGAGCACAGTAATTTCTTTTCAAGTCCAACAAAGATGTCCTGGACAAACATCACTCTAATTGGAGCAATTCTTCAGTATTTTATTCCAAATAAATAAACTGTCCAACTCTATTATGCATGACGTTGCATATTTGTTCCAATAATCTTTAACTGGGTACTGGGTCTGCACTGCTTTGTGTGTTTTCATTCCAAATGACTAAAACAAGCTTTGCAAAATCTCCCCAGAAAAATACGATGTCCTGTTACATTACTACTCTGATACGATTATAAAAAAACCTGACTTTTATTACTCTGTTAGTTTGTCATAAGCTATAATAAAGCAGAGCAATAACTAGCCAGCATGAAAGAGTGAGCATTTCCAGCTAAAGCACAGAGAAGCAGATAGGACTTAATTTGTGTTCTGCAAAGCCTCAAGCCAGCCAGAGGCTGACATTCTGCCTTTTGCTGACTTCACTAGAAATCTCTCAGCATCTCATAGGATTGCTGAGTGTTTGGCAGTATCGACCTCATCAGTGCAGTTCCAAGTACTCAGTGTCCACATCACCTGTTAACATAAATTACAGTTGAGGGAATACAGTATTTGCAAGAGCTAGTCCAAACACTAGTGAACACCTCCACTATTTTACTGGGTTGAAAAGGATGCACCCACTCGAGCCATCAATGAAGGTATCACATCAGTGCCATGAGGACAGAACCATGTCAAATGATTTTGTAATATTTCCATAGCATAAAATATGCACATACACTAAACCCACCAATCTTGTTGCCTACAAATATTGCTGATGCCAAGGAGTTTACTAAGCCATCCCCAGAGCTTTGTGAACTGTGTGTAGGACCTGAGCCAAACCTCAGACTCTGATCCTTCTTTGATGTTATGGTCACTTTTATAGCACCCAATTACAGTTGTTTGTCTTATTTTAATTAAGCAATTTCTTAATAGCAACAAGACACTTGTTAGACATGAGCATGAATTTCACCGTGAGGAGATTATTGCACAGTAAATTGCTAAATTCATTTGGCCTATGACCTTGCATTCTCTAACATCATCTCAGTAGGCACTGGATTTCCAGAGTAGCACTCTATTGCCTGCAGCATCCAGACACCTAAGCCCTTGCACCTCACACAGAGAAACTCATTACAAAACTGGCCTGATGGAGAGGAAATAAAATTAAAACAAAACATGGAAACTGTTGTTGCAAAGTAAAAAGTGGCTCAAAAGAGGGTAATTCCATTAGTGCATTTGATAATGTAAGGCAAAATTGCAACTCTAATGGAGTCTTTCAGCAGAAATCATAAATGAGCAATAAGCCCTTGCACCTCACACAGAGAAACTCATTACAAAACTGGCCTGATGGAGAGGAAATAAAATTAAAACAAAACATGGAAACTGTTGTTGCAAAGTAAAAAGTGGCTCAAAAGAGGGTAATTCCATTAGTGCATTTGATAATGTAAGGCAAAATTGCAACTCTAATGGAGTCTTTCAGCAGAAATCATAAATGAGCAATAACTGAT
>NW_008666715.1:0-5904 GCF_000695815.1 Acanthisitta chloris | reverse complement strand
AGAAAACTCACAACCATTTAATGAACCATTTGTTAAAGAAAAGAGAAGCAGCAGATATTTTCCTCAATTAAAGTCAATGGGACTGCATGGATAAGTCAACTGTAACTCGAAGTGACATTCTGGTAATATTAAATATTCGTTGAAATTCTGCATTAATACACGCATTGTTCCAATGGATCCCTTTATTCTCTGTGAGTGCACAATTCCCTGTTTTCAGCATAGCACTCTATGTTATCTAATCACATCGAGAAAACATACACAACTTCAAAATGGTGCACTGTAGAAAATTTTTCAAACTCCAACTGCACAACCAATGTCATTTCAGCAACTTCACTCAGAGGGGCAAACTGGTTGGGAGAGTGACACCTCCTCTATTCATCACAGGAGTTTTTTCCAAACTAGTCACCACTTTGCAGTCTCTGCTCCCTTATCAACCGAGTTATTGCTGACTTTGAAAACTTGGCCCCTGGATAGTCTGCAAGGTATGAGTTAAACTAGAGATAATATTTTATTTAACTTTATATTTACCCTCACAAAGAGAAATACAAAATGCAGGGTCAGACAATGAGGTGATTAGAAACTTCCCTTTCGCATATCCTGGCATTTGTCCGCTCCAACACTTTGCATTTCATTTCTTTGTTTGTTTTCTTTTTGAAAGAAGAAAAACACTCTTGGGTGAAGGCATGAAGGTGATAGTCAAACTTGCCCTAAATACTAATTTTGGAAAGTGACCAACGCAAATATATTTGTTTCAAAGTTGCTTTTTTATTTCTAACTTAGAAAGGTGTGAGAAAAAGAGGTTGTAATGAAAACTGGGTTTCATTCTTGACCACAGCAGGTACTGGAAAGATCTCACAATGATTTATGTGCATACATCTTATATTTCATTTCCTTATCTTTTGAAATGAATTGTGAATAATTCAGGGAATGGCTGGCTGCATAACAGAGTTTGTGCACCCCTGAAGATCGAAATCTTCTAATTACCTGATAATAGATACCGCTTGGAAGTCATAATACCAGGTGTCCTTACCCCACCTATCCATGGCCCAGGGCTCATCCCTATGCATGAGCCTTTGCTATCCAGCTCCCAATTAGTTCTCAGCTTGTCCTTCAAGACATCCTGCAAGGCTGACAGTGAAGATAACGTTCATAAGAGGCCACTTGCCCTGGGGGAACTCAACTGTCACTATCAAACTTGTTCCAGAAAAGAAATTAAGTATTTGGCATATGGTAATAATGTACCTGTCACTATTACCTCAGATCAGGCCACAGCCTCAACAGAGAGAAGCTCATAAATCCTTATTGAGCTCTTCTTATTTCCCAATAAGTCCTCCTCATTGAGCATTAGCTCTTGAGCTCATTGACCTGAGTACACACTTAAGAAACTCCGTTAGTTATCTAAAAGAAAGATAAAATGAAGAGAGGCAGAAGCTGAGTTAATCATTTGGACATATGGAAATAATGTGGCAATGCTGTTTATATGCAGGCAGGCAGTTCACTAACAGCATCGCTGCAAAACACTCGGGAGTTTTTAACTGGAAAAAAAACAACCAAGGGAGCTGCATAAGATACCCAGAATCCATTGGATTTGATTGAAAGCTCCTCTTCTTAGCTTGCTCTTGGCATAATGAGCAGGATCTGTAATTCCTAAACAATATTTTAAAACTACAGCCAAATTCAAACCAAAAACTGAGGAAACTTTTCAGTTAGGAACAGGAGGAATGGTTGGACAATGGGAGATTGACCAATTTTGCTATGAAGCTCTTCCTGAAATATACTATAATAAACAGTCCTGGGTATTTAGCCACACTGCAAGTACCGTTATGAAGATATGACATAGGCTTGGGTTTGGTGATCACATTGCCTATTCCCTTTGGTAAAACTTGAGCAAATATCAACTTTTTTTTTTTTTTTTCTTGAGTGGTGGCTCCAGAGCTGTGCTCTTCTGCTGCCAGGTAACCTTTCATTTCCAAGGTAGGTTTACCTTGGGACTCTCCTACCCATTCATCTTCTAGATTTGTCTCTTGATTTAAATGACCTTTCTTTTCTGGCATTTGTTTTCCTGATAATATTTACAGAGACTAATCATAAAAGTACTAAAGGTGTTCATATTGATCCAGAAAGGAAAGAAAACAGGAACAGCATGTCTGACAGGATATAAACAGTTGGGGGTAGGGAGGTTTAAAGGTGTGAAATTTCTCTCTGAGACTGAATATCAAGCATACTCTGTTGGGGGGTGAGAGGGGAATGGAGGTGTTTCACTTGATTAACAAGAGAGGCCACTGACAGAGTTTAAACCTGAATCTGCCAAATGTTTTGGGGCATTCAGCTGCCAATGTTTCGTGCAGTTAGCTGCACACAGCCAGCCAGATCCATTTGTAAGATGTTTCCTTCCCTGTGTTTATATCCCATGCAGCAACACTGGGAGCTGCTGAGCTCCAGTTTCCTTCAGTCCCTCCCACCTGCTGACATGCAAATGTCCCATCACATTTCCCTGGGCCAGGCAGTTGGGTGGCATGGGCCAGTGAGCCACAAGTGCCAGGTCAGCTCTCGGCTGGCTGCAGGATCTGGTCCAGTGCCTGCTCTGCTCCCATGGGCACAGGGAGATCTTGGCTGGGTGGGAAGGAACTGGCTCTGTGGCTGTCATCCTTGTGAAGGGCAATAAAATCAGTGAGTGGGGAGCTCACACCAGCCTGTTGGTTCTAATAATGATATCAACAATAACAACAAGTCCCTTTTTCCAGCCCAGCTCTGTGGAGCACCCAGAATGGACTTTAAGGATGTAATTCCCAGCAGCCAGAACACTGTGTGGGGCTCCTGTGGGTGGTTTAGGCTGGGTTCATCAACTGCTGGCACTGATGGGAGCAGCAGAGCTTGGCACAGGCTGCAAGACCTGCCTGGGAAGAGGTGGATGTGTGGTGGGTCCCTGAGCCTGAATCTCTGGCAGGATGGCACGTGTGCCACCACAGCAGTGAGTCCCTGCCCCCCTGCAAAGGGACAGTGAGGACACTTGGCCAGCCCTTGCTGGTTGAGCAGCCCCTGGTCACTGCTGCAACACACCAAGCCTTGCACTCCACTTGCAGGGTGGCATGTTCTTAAACTTCACAGCTGTGTGTCACCAGCCTGCTGAAAGCAAGGACATCCCCTTGGCAGCTGCAGTACCACCAGACTGGGAGACAGAGTAGGTCACCTGCCATAGCAACCCCTGTGAAAGGGCAATCAGTAACCACAGGTAAGGGAGTGTTATAAAGAGGTCTCCTCTGCAGGCTTTTCCTGACAATAACTCCTGTTAGCCTCTTGCAGGTCACATCTGAACAGATGAACTTGGGCTGGATGGTTCTGCCCCATATATCTTTTTCGAGACCATTTAATAAACTATTCAAAACAAAGGAAGTGTTTGCATTTGATTTTGCCACTAGGTGTTAGTTTGGGACCTGCTATATCTTCTCTGTAGACTCTATTTCACTAGTTTTAAAACTGGTGGGATGAAATAAATAAAATAGTGCTAGAGGCTGAAGAAAGGAGATAGAAAATACAGTACTGTCTCTTAAATCATTCACAACTGTTCCATATATGCTTTGAAGCTCTCATCTGACAGTTTTCAATCATCTAGTTCATATTCAAGCTTAGTCCGTTGGAAGGTTTCAGTCCTAAACTTTGGTCTACTAATGCTTTAAAAGTGAGGAGGACTGCATGTGGGCAGTTACTGGACAGAGAAAACACCCTAACAAAACAGTACCCAGCTTGGTAACATGTACTGTAGCACAAGGGACAAGGTCAGCTTTGAAGACCAGGCAGAAAGCCAAGCCAGCCCTAGCCACAGCTGGAACTGGAAACACAAAGAATTGTGTCCCACTCCTCCCAAGTCACAGTTCTCTAAACCCTTGCTCAGCTGCTACCTATGGTGTTGAAAATTGTTTTCAGAGTTCTTGGAAAGGCCTGTAAGCTCCTTGGCTTCAACATTTACATCCAACATAGCCCACACCCCTTTGGGATCTGCATGGTCAGATTCCAAGCCTATTTCTTGATGGAGAGGATACATAGAGACCAGCCTTAGCTCCCCTGAGAGCTTCACTGTCCTGAAACCAGCATTGCTGGCACAAAGATTTGGCATGGAGCTTTATCCTCTCTCGGGGTGAGAGATGTGCTTGCTTGTGGTTGTTGTTTTCCTCTTCAGCAATCGGTGGTCACTCGTTCCATGCAAGGTGGGAAGCTGTGCAGGGATGGAGAGATGCTGTGCACTGTCCCCTGTGTCACAGAGGGCAGTTTGCCCATCCCAGATGGCCCTGCTGGAACAGCACTAGCTGCAGGCAAGTTCAGACCACTGCCCTCCCTGGCAATGGAGATGCCTTTCAGCATCCCCCAGTGAAGCAGTCAAAGCCTGGAGGCTGCAGGGTACAAGGTATGATCCCAGGGCTGACCACAGTGCTGCTGAGTGGCAGTGACCACAGTGTCCTCAGCTGCTTGGCTTCCAGAGACGTGGAAATGGGCATGCACTGGTGTCCAGGGGAACAGCTTTCCAGCAGCAAGTCTGGTTGTCACCTCTTCATACTTTTTTCCCAGTGTCCACATTAAACAGGTCCCTGTTGAGCACTCCCTGAATTTTCTTCTTCACTTTGCTTCTTTCCCTCTAACCTGTGCAGGGAGTCTGGGAACTTAATGAAGGTTGTGGCAGCTTTGCTTGTGCAGCAGGGCTGCTATAATTTGTAGTAGGTTGCATTCCCAAGGGCATTTGCATGTTTCACCTTTTTTATCTATTTTAGATCTTTCCTCACACATTTCTGCCCCCACTCACCTCTCTTCTCTGCAGGGATTCTCCCAGAGCTGCTCTACAGAAATCTCTCATCATCCTTAGCAGAGCTCTTCTGTGCAAGTGCTTTGCCAAGGCACACTCATTTTTATTCCTCCCTAAGTCCATCAGTCTGGCTTTTCTGCCATTGTTTATATAAGTAACACCTCTTTCCTTTTAAGCCTTTTTTCCTCTTTTTATAGAGAGTATAATAAAAATTAAATTAAACCACAAAACCTCATTTTGTAAAGCTTGGTCTGACCTAGATCTCCAGAATCAAAGAAATTCTGAGCTAATGATGAATCTGTCTTGTTCAGCTAATCATGCCTAATTGCCAGAGTTCATGGGCACTGAGCTGGCAGTGCAGGAACAGAACAAAATGATCATAGAGTGATGCTTTTGCTGGTTTTCACTGAAAAGAATTATGGGGCTTTCTTATTTGAAAACATAAAATTGAGATAAAATTTGCTGCAAGGTGATAAATTTGCAAAATGGGTCAAATCCCAGACTTAAATATTTAACGGCAACCTATTCACTCTGCAGGAAATACACTCAATTCATTAGAAAATCTGCAGGTAAAAGGACTTTGACAATCTAAAGGAGTAAAACTGAAGAGATGAAATAAATTCCCAAACAACCAGCCAGCAGTGTGTAGCCAGCAACAGTCCTAAAGAATTGGTTCAATTTTCTCACCAATTCAGCCACGTGACCTTAATGTCTCCTCCAGTTGTTATTGTATTAACTGTTCATATTAATTTAACCTGGGATTTGGTCAATACAACACCTTACAAGTTTTAAGTCACTAAAAATACTTATATTGCTGTACAAGTAGATCCTATGAACGCTGTGTAATAGCTTAGGAACTAAAGCTGCGTGTGAGATTCAGTATTGCCTTAGTAATTAACAACCTGCAAACAGATTATCTTCATACTCCATCCTTAAAATAATACCATCATTTGATTGGCAGTGGGAAGTTCCTTGCATGTGATGGACATTAATGAATAAGAATCTGAATTCTTCCCTATCCTATTAAAATGATAAATACGAAACTACATTCCATGATTTCATAGTAAGCAATGTAGTGCAAAAGTCTGAAAAAGGTACCTAGCTATATA
>NW_008666714.1:0-21024 GCF_000695815.1 Acanthisitta chloris | reverse complement strand
GCGTTCCCCAAGGAGAAGCGTAACATGTATGTACTAATTCTCATCTCTGAACTCCGCGGTGATGCGTGGACCGAGAGATAGTCAACCTGTTTATGCTCTCTCCGGATAATCGGACTCTGGTCACGTTGTGTACGTCTTTGACCCTCTCGGGTTTTTCAGCCCTGCGGTGAACTAATCCCTTAGCTAAAACCAGCTGGTGCCCTAGAGGGGAGCAGGGTTCCACTGACGGGGCAAGAAAGGACCCTGCATGTGCAGAGCCCTGCCCTCCCACCCAGATTTACAGGTGATTACACGGATCAAGTGAGGTACATTTAGAGTCTAATTATCCTTGTTATCAAAGAGTTGTCGTAATGTCTTTATCCCTAGTAGGCAGAATAGTTTGTACCCTAACAGCCTTCTACATATTTAAAGACTCGACGTCTCTGCTAAGTCTCCTCTGAATTTCAGTTGCTGTGATACAGAAGTTTACAGTGTTCCAGGGGACAAAGCACTGGGCCAGGCTGCATCCCTGCTGAAGGAAGAAGTTGCAAGAAGTAACATAGGATTGACTCCCCACAGCAGAACCAGCAGGGCACAAGCACCACCATACAGACAGACATAACCCTGGATCCGTCTTGGAAGTGGATTTGTTCCTCTGGACTTTCTCTAATTGAATAGTATTTTTAGAGTTGACATCTAGAACAGAGCACACTCACAGCTACAACCTTAATGCAAGAGTCAAAGAATTAGTCATACATAAAGAACTGCTTGAAGCCTGGTTGTAAAGATGGGAAGAAGTGTCACAGACACCACCACCTGCAATGCTGATTATTTCTACTTAGGATCATAAACTACAGGTGGATTCTGACTTCCAAGGATTCCCTCACTTCAAGAGTAACACGCTGGAATTGTTGGCATTGCTCTGACTTGCAGTACTTTGGTCTTGCTCCCAGCAGCTTTAAAAATATGCACTTTACATAGCAGAGTGAATAAAAGATCAAATGCACTTTACCCTGAAACACACAACTGCATGATTATTTCCAATCCCACAAATATACCTGCCACACAGACCCATTAGTGAAAGGAAGAGACTCACACTCAAATATATGCTTAATTTTATTTATAACATTTAAGAAATATTAACAGCTCAGGATATCTGGTTTACCATCTAAGTCCAGTCATAAGCAACAAAAAAAAGAAAATGTTAACCATGTTTCAAACAAGCATTCTTACATTCAGTCCCTCCTGCAACATAAAGAAAACTGTTCAGCTTTATTAAATTTCTGTTTGACTAATGGAAAAAAAAATCATTAAAAACGTCTTAACTAGCAGGCATCCTGGTTTGTTAATTTTTTGTTGGCACTTGTGTCCACCACTATCAAGCACTCCAGCTGGTTTGTTATTTTCCCCTTCTACCCAGAACTGTCTTTTTGTGAGTTTTTTTGTGGATTTTTTGTTTTGTTTTGGGTTTTTTATTATTTTTTGTTGTTGTTTTTTTAAACATCTGTATATGTAAGTTTGTTCAAAGAAGTTTAAAAAGAAATCTAGGCTTGCCTGTCTAAAGAAGCTCCTTCCCTTGATAACCCACCTATGGGATAACTGAAGGAAGAGACTTGCTTTCATTTTTCTGAAACTTATTGAGCAAAAATTCATTTTAATTAATTTTAAACTGAAAAAAGTACAGAAACGCTGTCTTCATTTGATGGTGTGCATAAACATTACACTCCATATATAGCAAAAATATCTTTTATTTATAATTTACATTTCAACAAGTGAAAATTTTACATTTTTACATATACCATTAAATTTTCACGCATCTACAGAACTTTCACACAATGACACCTGAAACTGTGCAGGCGATAAGAAACTTCAAATACAAAAATGTATTTATTAACCAAACACCAGTTGAGGCCCTGCCTCAGTTGGACATTTTTATTTCATATAAAAAGTATTTGCCTTCCAGAATTAACACAGCAGCTCTTCTGTAAAAAAAAATCATAACCTCAGTTTATTTAAACAGACTCCTCAGGTTCTGTTTTTATATCTGTAGATGCAGGTGTGCTCTCTTCTGCACAGGCAGGAGGGGTGTCATCAGGCTCTTCTTTGATTTTAGGTGAGTCACTGGACTCTTCTGTTTCTTGTTTAACAATGTCCAACATTATATTTAGTGGATTTTCTGCAGGAGTCTTGCTGGGAGATGGTGTGCAATCAAATGATGATGTCTGCAAAGTGAAAGTCAACACAGCATTAATACATTAAAATAACCATTTTTAGCTTCTTATCCCTTTGCTGTTTTTCACACCCAAATTTCTACTTTAATCGGTTCCTAAGAAAACAAAATTATTTTTTAAATAGCATTCATTACTTTTTGTTCAGTTCCTTTGAAAACGTATCATCAAGCAGTGATGAAATGCTTAACACATTACTATAACCTGTTCCCTGCTATCCTCCCCCAGGGCAACTGTACCTCCCAAAGCATTTAGAACACCACACACACACACCAATACCCATCTACTCCATTTTAACAAATTCCTAAGGTTTCATGTTACTCAGCAGTAAATCCATCAAACCATGGCTTTGCTTTATGGCACACAAGCTGTCATGGCTCATCACATCTGGAAATACAGCTTAGAAGATTCTGTATTATAAACTTGCTCCAAGTCTTAGGCAAGAGAAATGGGCAGCACGTTCTGAGAACATCTGCTCCTGCGAAGTCAGAGATCAAGCAAAAGAACTGAATGCAAAATGCTTCAAAAATATGTAAAGGATTCACTTACATTTTGGTAATCTTCATAACAAGATGGATGGTAAATCTGAAAGAGAATTGTTATACATTTAAATACATTAAATTAAATGATAGCAGGACCAGTAGTAATGAACAGAACAGTGTCAAACTGCACATTCATACACAGCTCGTCCAGAAAAACAATGGTCCGAGCAGGTCAAGTATGGTGGCAAATACACCTAGGAAAAGATTCTGTGGTGTTTATTCAGGAAGTTATCACATGGAAGCCTGGTAAGTGCTGTGATTCAGAGAAGCCTGCTCAGCGTTGGGCATTATTTGTGTACAGCTGCTTACAGAAGTAACTGAACCCATACACAGACACATCCATTTTCCTTTTAGCACTGCACTGTAAGTAAGGGAAGGCTAGTGAGCCTATCCCAATGACAGCAGGACTTCAGGCACTTCCACAGCCTAAGACACTTAAGTACCTGGAAGCCAGGAAATCTACAATGGGAATCCTTCAGGAGAAAAAGAGCACTTGGCCCTCTCTTTCTTTTCTGTAATTCTTACGGGTTTTTTACTATATATTAGCATTACATGTAAGTAAGATCAGTTACCTTTTCATCTACTCTGATAGCATTTTTCAGGTGCCACTCCTCCTCTTCCTCATCCCAATACTGTTCAAATTGCTCTTGGCAAATTTCACAGCTCTGAAAAGTTACATAGATAAATGAGGTTACTGCAATTTACTGAACACATGAACTTTTCAAGAACCTAGTAAGAGTCAAGTAAGGTTCTTTAAATTAAGATAAATACATTAAGACTGGAAAATGATCCCTCCTCCACACTTCTAAAATCACTTTAGAAACCCTTAATTAAAAATTGAGCGCGGTTTGCACACTGAGCAATGATCACCATCTGGCCTTGACTGCTCCTGTCACTTGAGAAAGGTGAGCTAGGAAGTCTGCAAAGCACTTTGTAACAACCTAATGCTGTGTTACTGTCACTTAAGACAATCCAATACAGAGATTTAATCAATTTTGTTTATGCCATTATCTTCACACTTCTCCTTAACCCGGAATCTCATGTCAGAACAGGCAGAACTTTTAGATGACACATGAACATTTTTAGTACTTCTGTGAAAAACTGACTCTTACAACAAAGCACAAAAGGTACTTTCTAAAATTAAAACAAAGGCCTTCAAGGCTTGATAGCTACTTTCCTAGAGATTTAACATGTAAAACTAAATTGTAATTCTAACAACATTTGTATTTGATTACTACACCAACCCATCTACCAAAACACAGCTCTACTGGTTACTTTTAAGAGTGAGGTATTTCTTTCTCCTAATGCCTATCTTCTACCTAAAAAGAAATTCCTGTGTAGAAGTAAACCCAATCATTATCTGAACGACAAAGAACCATTTCCAAATCACTTGCTCTACTTCCCCTTACTATGGAAACATTCAGCAAATTAACACACTTTGCCTATTTCAATTTTGCTAAAACCACAGAATGCAAATGGGTGTAGGTTTTCTTTTTTAACTACAGGTGTTTTATACTAATCTCTGCCCCTGGGATGTGACCATTACATACACAAACACACCACCTATGGAGTGTCTGCACAAAGGCCCAAGAACAAGACTTCAGTCTACATATAATAGAAAAAATGCTTTAAGTATGTTTGAAGGACTAGGTGATTCTTAGTCTCCCTGGGCTATTAAAGGCAAGCTGAAACTTACTTCAACTGCTCCAGCTGGTCCAGCAGGGACACTCTGAAACTCCTTCTCTTTTGCAGCTTCTTGCGTCTTCAACACCACCTCTTCATGAGCTTTTTCAAAGAACTGGCTCTTAGCACGCTCCTCTAGATCTGCTATTTCTTCAAATTCAATCCAGTCCTAAGGAAAAGAGTTTTAACTAGCACTCAGACACCCCAAAGTATCATATTTAATAAATCTTAGTTACAACTGAAATCATCTTCACTTGCAGCACTAGCACAGCACACACTTTCTCACAATGCTACAGTTCAAAAAAAGCTCTTTCCAAAAAACCCTCTGTCCCTTCAAATTCCATTCCATACTCAGTGGAATGGAAACAGCAAAATAAACAGCCTCAAAATGTTTACTGTTCATCATACAATTGCCTTTTGTATCCTGATAGGCATGTGCCAACTACTTGAAGTATTTACAACACCATTGTTTACCACAGGCCAACTCCCATGATGATATAAATTTCAGCTGAAATCCTACAGCACATACCAAAGTGAAACAAGAGAATCTGGCCTGTAATTTGTCAAGACAAATATGGCATTACTTACTGTTAAACTGTAGTACCATCTCCTGTGTGTAATTTTTCTGCTAACATCTTTTTCTGTCCGGTTCTGGCGGTAATGCCAGTCTAAATGATCTGCATAAACATCTGTCTGTGAAGTAGTGAATCTCATTCCACATGAGTAACACTGAATTCCAGTGTACAGTCGATTTATAACACTATCGTAACGCCTACAAAAAGAGGAAAAAAAGAGTCTTAATATTTCTATAGAGAGAGAGACAGGAAAAGTTTCTCAGTAAGTTGCTTCATTTGCCTACTGGAGTAGGGGAGAAGCATGAATCAGCCACAAGGTGGAAGTACACAATATGGCTTAATTCTTCCTGATTTTCACAGCACTATCAATTTAAACATTCAAATAACAAACAATGGGCTGTTACTAACAATCCATGAGGAACAAGGCAGTGTTGTGTTTCATGCCAACTAGCTTTTCTCATCTAATATTGCATAAATAGTAACACCTGCATTTGGCGCAGCTTTACAAGCTACCACAGAAGTGATAAAATTAGATTCACACAATGGTTTGGGTTTGAAGGGACCTCAAAGACCATCTAGTTCCAAACCTTCTGCCATGAGCAGGGCAACCTTGCACTTGACCAGGTTGCTCATGGATACATCCAACCTGGCCTTGAGTATTTCCAGGGATGGGACATCCCACCACCTCTTCTGGGCAATCTGTACCAGTGTCTCACAGTAAAGAATTTCTTCCTAATATGTATTCTAAATCTGCTCTCCTTCACCTTAAGGCCATTTCCCTTTGGCTTATCACTACATGCCCTTGTGACCTTGCACTTGACCAGGTTGCTCATGGATACATCCAACCTGGCCTTGAGTATTTCCAGGGATGGGACATCCCACCACCTCTTCTGGGCAATCTGTACCAGTGTCTCACAGTAAAGAATTTCTTCCTAATATGTATTCTAAATCTGCTCTCCTTCACCTTAAGGCCATTTCCCTTTGGCTTATCACTACATGCCCTTGTGACAGGTCCCTCTCCAGCTCTCTTGTAGCCCCTTTAGGTACTGAAAGGCTTAGGTCTCCCTGTACCAGTGTCTCACAGTAAAGAATTTCTTCCTAATATGTATTCTAAATCTGCTCTCCTTCACCTTAAGGCCATTTCCCTTTGGCTTATCACTACATGCCCTTGTGACAGGTCCCTCTCCAGCTCTCTTGTAGCCCCTTTAGGTACTGAAAGGCTTCAGTAAGGTCTCCCTGGAGCCTTTTCTTCTCCAGGCTGAACAAGCCCAACTCTCTGAGCCTGTCTCTGTAGCAGTGGTGTTCTAGCCCTCTGGTCATCTTCCATCCTCCTCTGGATCACACTAACAGCACCGTATCCTGAGGACCCCAAAGCTGGATGCAGCAGTCCAGGTGGGGTCTCACCAGAGCAGAGCAGCAATGAGAATCACCTCCCTCAACCTCCTTGTCACACATCTTTTGATGCAGCCCAGGACAGAGGCTTCGATACATATCATCACCTTAGTGATTAAGTAACAAGATGCACTTTTGTGTAAAGGTAAGATTTCCCATGTTAATTCTCCCTTTTTCTCCTCTCACAAATTCTCCAAGGCTAACATCAAACAATGCAGGTCCTCTCAGTCACAAAATGACATATAACCTTTTAAAAGCTCTCAGTACTGAATTAACTATCCTGATACTACCATGTCACTATTCTTACTGCACTGTAAACTGGTTCTACTTATACGCACTGTCTAAGTTCTTCAACTATGAAGTTAGTGAGGTCTGGAACATTCTGATCTTCATTCTGGTCATCATCTTCCTCTTCAGCAGCTGGCTGGGCTGATGTTTCACTTGCTTCTAGAAAGTGGAAAGATTATTTTACCAAAACTTCAGTGCATCATCAGAAATAAATTATGTGCTCCTAGAAGTTATTTTTATTAGAACACCGACGAATACGAATTGACTGTGCTAAAACACAAATGTGCAACAGCTAAGTCAGTATTCTTCTAATACCATCTAAAAAAAAGGCATAAAGTAAATTAATTGAGTCACAATTTCAATTTGGGGAAACAGTATTTCACCTCAGTCTGGCATTAAAATCCAGTCATCAGAGACATAGAAATATTTCAGAAGCTGAAAAGAATCTGATTATAATCAGGAACAAGTTATCAAGGCACCGCACTGAAGACAAAACTGCCTGCTCTTGACAGCTGAAGTGTAGAAATTAAACACGATCCTAAGACTTTACTCCATCACGTGCACTTAATTCCTTCCCAAAAATAAAGTTTAAATAATTTTTAAAAAAAATACAGGAATTCACCGAAGTCTGTATACTTAGATTTCCACTTGAGCTATGGATGAACTGAATAGTTAGAACGTAACAAATCTACATACGTGCTGAAGTGGAATCCGTTTTTGACAATTTGAGGATCCCTGTTTTCAGCAGTTTAGCAAACAATTCATTGACATCAAGCTGTCCAAGGTGGTTATCAGGATATGAATGTGGAAGGGCTCCTAAGGAAAAACACCAACATGCAAGGAGGCAACAGGTTAGCATCAGAAACAGACTTCACTTTTATCCGTGCGTTTCACAAGACAGTTTTCCTGCTGCCTCCTGTTTCTTCCATTTTTTATTTCAATTGTTTCCCAACTCTCTTTGCTTTATGTCTAGCATTCGTCTTATTTTTTCCCTTGCAGCAGTTTCCCTCATAATGTATTCTGAACTGCTACCTAATTTGGCTGCCCATACACAGGTTTCTACTGGATAGTGGTTACTGAAATGCAGTATTTTCCTTATTTTATGCTTAAATATTCCACCAGGATCAATCTACTTCATCATCTAGTTTAACCATTTATTACTTTTTAGCAGCTTCTCATTACTAACCACTCATATACTGAGAATGTTTGCATACCCTGGCGAATGCAACCCAGACCCAGAGACTGGTGCCTTCCAGAAAAACCGACCAAAATATTAATGATTTTTCAGCACAACTAGGTACCAAAACCACATGGTTAACAGAAACTAACCAAAGCCTTCAGCGTTCAAGAGAAACCCCCTCAAGAGATGAAAAGTGCTACAGAAACCACATCTACGGCCACCTCACTACGGAGGCTTCCCCGAGTCCACACAGGCCTAGTGTATCAGGACATGACCAAAGCACCGTTTTTGTGGCCCCATCGTACAGGACAATCCAGAAGAATATTGTTACATACCTGCAGGGTTCTGGACAAAACTTCCAGGACCTGGCAAATACTGCTGACCTTGGCCATATGGCCCTGGCTGAGCAGACATGAGAGAAACCTGTGAAAGTAAACATGTAAATATTCTTTGTATAATAATGCAATTATAAACTTACTTTTTTAATTTTATTATTAATTTCTGGAGATGTCTCAATCATTTTACATGTATTAAACCCCTTCCAAGAGTGAACCATGTCAATTTGATATTGAAAGGTCCACAAATAACTACATGATCATTTTCCAGTAGAAAAATTTTAGAGCACATCCTCATTTTGCCTAACATTGGGAAAAAAACCAGTATCTTTTCTTCTACCTAATGAGCCTTCAATCACATTTTCCAAACATAGTGTGCTTGCTTTTTTAAACTGTTCCTGCTCACTGAAACAGAAAATTCAAGGAACTGGTATATGTCTATTAACAAATGCCATGATTTTTATCTAAGAACTGAACTGGCATCCACTACTGACACACACTTTGAAAGCAAGAGTTTTCAGCAAACCAGCTAGTTTTTAATAACACACTTGTAAAAAATGGTGGGGGTTTTCCTAACTGGCTGCTTTCTGGATTTACAAATTGTTTAAAATGTTATCGCATTAGAGGTTGCAGGACACATCACCTGCTTTTGTACACTCAGTTAACTCTTCACATTCAGTTACTATCCTCCAAAGGAAAAATTAACTTGAAAATCTCTACTGAAAGAAACTTCATCATTTTCATTGATGTAAAGCATCCTTTTCCCCTTCTGAAGAGCGCATTTCCAACAGGCAACAGCAAAAACAACTGATCTGACACAGCATGCTGGTGCCAAGGTAATTTTAAAAACAATTAAGTTGAACAAAATAGTTCAACAATAGCCTTATCCTTCACAATTCCCTCAAGCCATGGGTTAGCTCTTTAAAACTGGTTTGTCACCAGTCCTAACAGCTGCAAAGAGCCAACAGAATTATTTTGGTCCATTCTAATTCCACACCTCTTAGAAAAATTAATCATGTGTATTCACTTACATTGTCTTTCCTGCTTTATATAGAATTCACTTTGTTGAAATTTAATGAAAACATCACAGGCTTCTAAGTACCTTTATTATTTCACAGTCATTCTGAACTATGAAGTGATGGCAAAGACCTACTGTTTTGTTAATTCTTAAAAAATTATTCTTAGAACATCACAATGAATGAACTTCTCAAATTACCCAATTACTTTTTTAGCGGGGAAACTGCCTCCCAGTCTGCTAGATCTTCAGAAAAAATACTGGTTTTGGAGGAAGAAAAACTGCTAACTCTCTACACAAAAAATACTTCTGCAAGCAAATATTTAATAGAATCAGTTCTTACCTGATTACTTCCCATTGGCATATTGTTGAAACTTCCATACTGAGGACCCTGCAGACCTTTCTCATCAAAGTAATGTCCAGCTGCCCTCAATGGGAAGTTCTGTGCTCCTGGGCCAGCTGGCCCATTGAAATTTGGTCCAGGTGAACCATCAAATAGATCAGGTCTCTGGAACTGCATTCCATGAGCTGGTCCATTGTAGCCCTGGCCAGGATGATCGACAAATGGACCACCTTGTCCGTACGGTGACATTTCTAGTCTTGAGGCAGGATGGTTAGCTACATTTTCAAAACGTGCACCCTGAAGGCCAAGGGGCAAGTCAAATCTAGAGGCTGGCTGGTGAGGTCCATCAAATCTTTGAGGTATGGCTGTTTCAAATCTTGCTTGTACCTGTTGGCCTGGTGCCCTTTCGAATCTTGGACCAGGCTGTCCATGAATTCCATCAAATCTTTGCAGGATAGACAGCTGTCCAGGCTGACCATCAAATCCAGCTGCATGACAGCCATCAAATCTTGGACCAGCCCGACCCAGAGGACTATCAAATCTAAGTCCACCAGCTCCCTGGTGTACAGGTCCATCAATCAACCTAGGACCTACACCTGGCTGACCATGCGGTCCTTCCAATCTGAGCCCACCACCTGATGGTCCATGTGGCCCCTCAAATCTGAGCCCACCACCTGATGGCCCATGTGGCCCCATAGGCTGACCATGTGGCCCATCAAATCTGAGGCCACCTGCAGGCTGTCCACGGGGCCCCAATGGCTGTAAATGTGGCCCATCAAACCTGAGGCCACCCCCTGGTTGACCATGAGGCCCCAAGGGCTGACCATGGGGTCCCTCAAACCTGAGACCACCCCCTGGTTGACCCCGAGGCCCCATAGGTTGACCATGAGGTCCCTCAAACCTGAGACCACCTGAAGGCTGACCACGGGGACCCTCAAACCTGAGACCAACTCCAGGTCCTTCAAATCTAGGACCACCTACAGGCTGCCCTGCAGGTCCCTCGAACCGCAAAGGCCCCAGAGGTCCCTCAAACCTCAGTGGACCTCCTCCACCAACCTGTCCTGGTGGTCCCTCAAACCTCAGGGCCCCTGCCAGCTGCCCTGGTGGCCCATCAAATCTTAGGGCTCCACCTCCCCCTGTTCCTCCCAGTGGTCCATCAAACTGAGCAGCACCTGCCCCCACCAAAGGCCCCTCAAATCTCATGGCAGCCTGTCCAGGTGGCCCATCAATTCTGGAACTTGAGCCAGCAGCAGGACCATCAACAAAAGGACTTCCTGATCCATCTACCCCAACCCTTGCAGCAGCTTGTCTAGGTGAGCCATCAAAGAGAGGTCTGTCTTCCATTAGTGCACTTATCCTCTGCTTTGCTTCAACGCCTGCAAATCTTGATCCTGGACTTTCCGTAAACGGTGCTTTCTCTGGATCTTCATACCTAGCTCTTTTGAAACGCTCACTGAACGGTGATCTTGGTTCCTCTCGAACACCTGAAAAACCCACAAGTCATCAGATAACCACTCACTAAAATGTCGCCAGTTACTTAGCAGATATAAAATAAAGCAAAACCACATACCAGCTTGCCCAAGCAACTGTCTTTCTTCACGATTATCAAACCTGCAGACTGTATCTCCATCTATTTTCTGGAACTCTGCTGTGCTTTTCCCCTGTTGTCTGAGAGCATCTCTAAATTCATCCGATTCTCCCCAGCTGTCATAAGGATCGAAGTTCTGAGAACCTCTTGCCCCTTTAGTAGCACTTTGTTCCTCAAGTCTTCGCCGACTCTCAAGCGGTGACAGGTTATCAGCAAAAGGTCTAGTAGTGCCACTTACAGGAGAGTGTCTCCTTGATCTTTCTGCAAATGGTTCTTTTCGGTCAAACTGTGCTCCACGCTTGGCTTTTGCTTGCTCACATTCTATTCCAGAAAGCAATGCATCAGGTATATGATAATCCAAAATATCATCAGGATCCAACAGATCAAGCCTTGACAACGAATGCTGAACTTGTGTCCTTTTCAGTTTAGCTTTATGTTCATAATATGTTAATTCTGCATCTGATAGAAGAGGTTTCTTTTTCAAACCACATTTTTCCTCTGCAGGACCATCCCAGACACTACATCTGTGCTTTCCTTCCTGATACTGAAACAGCTGTCGGATCTGATGAGCTACCATGAGGAACTCATCTTGTGTTATTTCACCAGACGTTAAGCGGTCATTGGCCTATAATAGATAGTTAAGAGTTTAGACTTCCAAAATGAGAACAAAAGAAAACCACACCCAAGACACTTCTACAAAGACAAGTTTATTAGTATTACCTTCTTAAGTAATTCCCTCTTACTTGCAGATGTTAATTCTTTGGGAATCTGTAAATTGGCATCCACACTTAACCGGTGCTGCTGCTTTGGTGCTCTAAGTGATAAAATTCCTTTACCAGCAGGCCAGTTTTCCCGGTGCCTTTGGTGAGGGGATTTACCAAGTGCTTGGTGTTCTTCATTCTGCTGTGAGCTGAAAGGAAGAACACATTTAAAATATAGATTACTTCTTTATTCAGGACATAACTGTTACATTCCTACTAGAACTGATCATGGGAAAACATCGCTATCACCTCAGAATCTAGGTATGCATCATTTCCATATTTCACTAGTAGAAGTAAGTTAAGCTTATCAAGTTTAACAATCTGAACATTGCCTCTCAAAGCCAACTATACTGAAGCCAAGAGCAGAATTTCCACTGACTTCACACAGAAGTTGTTTAAAAGATAGTAACTTACTTTTTATTTTCTTCCCAACCAGATTTCCACCTCTTGCCTGATTTGGATCCTTGCCAGTTTTCTGCATTCTCCTTTGGGTCTGGAGAGGCTTTCACAGAATGCTGGCTGGCTGTTTCTGGGGGTCTTTCTTCTTGGGCTTTTTTCACTCTCCTTGGATCTCGCACCTCTTGTTTAACACTTCTCTTACTCGAATTTCTTTCTTCCCTTGCTGCCTGTGTGCCTTCTTCAGCGTGAGACTGCTTAGAGCCTATCTGACGTATCTTTCCAATTTTAGGAGTGGTTGAAGTAGGAGATAAACTCCTAAGTCTTCTTTTAGGCGACCTCCTCTCTCTTCTTTTTGGAGAATGTGTAGATGGTGACCGTGCCTTAGGAGAGCGCGACCGTGAACGTTTTCTACTACTTGATCTCCCTTGTTTTCCACTCTGTTTTTCTGACTCCTCTGCAGTCGTATCTTGTTTCTGAACAGCACCATTAATCACTTTATTTCTGCTCCCTACTGGTCTATGTTCACCTGTCTTATGCTCCTCTTTCTCTTTTTTCTCTGTATTTCTCCTCTTTTCTTTGACCTCCTCTTCCTTGCCCTCTGACTTATCCTGAAGATGTCTTTTCAGCCTTGGATCCCGTTTACTAATTTCAGACACTTTAGTGCTTTCACATTCCTGGCTTTTGCTGTCTTTAGTATCGGGGAGCTTATTTTTTAAAGGGGATGGTGATTTAGATTTTGCTTTGGACTGGTCAAGCTCTTTCTTCTGTGTTTTTTCACTTGCTTTTGATTTTTCTGGCTTTGCTGAGTTCTGTTTTTCAGCCTGTGTTGTTTTGCTTGCCTTGGAATCAGACTGACCAGATACGTTCAGTGCAAATTCTTTCCTATGAGACTGGTCTTTAGAATGAGAGGAATGTTGACTCATCCTATTAAGTCGAGGATCCCTGTTTGCTATTTTGATATCGTGAAGTGGAGGACTTGGGGATAGTTTGTTTTTCTCAGATTGCACAGAAGTCTGATGAGGAGGTTTAACTGTCATATGAGGTGTGGGAGACATGTGTTGCTTGGAAGGTGCTGGAACAGAAGCTATAGTAGATGATCCCTCTAAGAGATACAGCCTGAAATTGGAAAAAATTGGGCGTTAATGTGCATGCCACAACTCCTACGCTGAGGTGCTTATATTCTTGTCTTGAAAACAAAATTGTAATAGCAAGGTCTTGAAAGTTATGAGATTCAGCCATTTAACTGAGAATTACCCATTAATTGCTAATTACAAGCATCAAAATAATGCAGTAGCATTACAAAAGATGAACTTCAAATTTAATGCAAGATCAGTACTACAACGTCAATACGTCAAAATATGTTAACTTAGGCTCACGTTCTAACTACAGCGTCAGCTTTTCTATATATTCCTCATGCTCCAGGCAACTCAGCTGCCAAGTGTCTCATTTTTATACTTTTGCACTTCAAAGATGCTTTATGTTGGTATTGTCAACTGTCAACACAGGAAGACTTTCAACTACTAATGCAAAACAGTACAGCTTAACGGCCATCTTTAGACTGCAGCATCAAACCAACCTGACCTTGTGAAGAAACTGCCTTGGTTTACATCAGGCTCATCCTTTGAGAGCAAATGTTTGAAAAAGCTGGGCTTGCTGTGAGCCACAAGAAGATGTGGAGGATGAGGACCACAATCAGGCACCATTTTAAACCTTCTTTTCTTTTTTACATCCAAGTGTAATTCATAAGGTTTTTAGGTAATACTGTTCAGGCACCCCGGATCACCCTGCATTGCCCTGGTAGTCCTAAAATAGCTACACCTGCCTAACATGAGGAAGAAACAATGTACTGTACTTACCAGTACAGTCAAACACTGTCCAAAAATAAGTGAGGCCCAACTATGCAAGCTTTATCAACTATCTTACTCACCAACTGTGCTTTAGTCTGTTCCAGCTCCAGCTCTAACTTTTTTTGCTGAAGTTCTAACAACTGCTTTTGCTTTGCAAGCAATTGCTGCCTTATCAGTTGCTCCTGTGTCAAATTCTTTTGTATTTCAGGAACAGCTGGAGGAGTAGAGGCACCAGAAGTGACAGCAGAGGTAGGTGCAGAAGATTCCTCTGGCTAAAAACAGAATAAAAGAAGTTACACTTAAAATCCTGATGGAAGCAACTAAATGCATCTCCTTTCAGTGTTATCATGACCCAGTACTGGGACTCAGTTTGTAGAGCAGTTATAAATTGCATTTTTAATGCAAAATGTAACTAGAACAAACTTCTGCCCCACTACAAACTGCCTGCTGTGACAGGTGTAGATCATTTAATATAAATTCATCAATTTCCAAAACCTACAATTTTGAAACACAAAAAACAAACCCATCAAATACTCTGAATTCATAATTCCTCTTACCTGTCTATAAAGCTCAGACACTTCATTCTTAATATACTAAATTGTCAAAAAGCAGCACACAAACAATGAAAACTACATGTATTACCATCTGTTCTTAGAGCAGGCAGAAGAACTTACCGATTTATTTAAAAACTTAGGATTCACATGGATGCTAGAAGTATTCACATTTGGGGGCAGAGGTTTAATTGGCCAGGCAGGATCTAATGAGTTGACTCTGACATCAAGTGCATACAGTTTCTTCAAAGGAAAAATATCATCCCATGTGGAGCGTAATTTAAATAAACTTTTCCTAGTATTTTCATCCACCTAAAACAATAAAACAATTCTATGGCTTGTTAAGTTAATATAGAACAATTTCTTAAATTTTTCTGAAGAACTTAGCATTTCATTCATTTCCTATTTTTATCAACAGTTTGCCATCTTAACACACTGAACTTGCTATACAGAATTTATAAGCAGTGCAGACCATAAATATCTATCAACAGGATCAGTAACAGAAGCTGAAATGTGGAATTGTTGTTTCAAGGCCATTGGAAAGTTTTATTGTGTATTACCATTCTCTGAGAATTTTCTTTCAACTTTTCCATTAGCAAAATTCTCATTTTATTGGCCCAACTTCTGTGGAAAAAATACAGTAACAAAAATATTGAAAGGCAACAGCCTCTGAGACAATACATTATTCAAGTGTTTGTGCTGAATGGAGTGTAACAATGACAAATAAATCACTTAGAAACAACCTCTGTGAACAGAAAAGGTGTTTTGCTCAGCTGTTCAGTCACCGAAGTGATTTTTTCCAACAAATGCAACAAAAGGGGTAGTAGCAAAAAATGAAGCCAACTATTATTTCAGTTCAGCTGCAAAATTAGACCAATCTCTATGTCATAGATCAAGTGAACTTGTAGGATCAAAGGCTCATTTCATGTCTTCACAAACAGTTAGTTTGGATTGTCTCTCATGACAGTTAAGTTAGAAATTTGCAGTGAAGCAAAATTTATCTCATAGCTTGAGCAGTTCAATTAAACAGTAAATGAAAAACATTAGAGGACAAAATATATGCAGCTGTCCTAATGTCATAATCCCAACTCAATCATGCAGATGATTTTTGCTGCAGTTTTATTTTTAAGATGTCACAGCAAGATATACAATAGTCTGGAAAATTTGGAGGTTCTTCTGGGGAGGGGCAGGAACTTCAATAAAAATAGTTCATACTTAACAATTGTGGGGATGCCTCTATGCAATTTTTTATGAGAGGATATAAAGTTCATTGCAAAAGGTGCAGAAATGGCTGAGCAAAAAGTTTCTGACTTCATCAAGCACCTACAAATACCTTAGTGACCATTTACTGATAAAATGAAATTGTAGCAATGTCTGTGCTGGAGTTCTACTCACATCCTTGAACCCAACCAACTAAGCTATTAGAAATGACTACCACTTCACACATTTAATTAGTACACATTAATTAAACAGTTCTAACTAGCTTATTAGAGAGTTAAGATACACAACTCTGAAGATCAGTTATTATCCAGAGCTTCATAAACACAGCTCAGTAGAAGAGTATTCACAATTTATTACTGAAAAAACAAGCAGATCTATCTACTCTACAGACAGGAGTTTCTTTAAGTCTTCTACAGTTATTCTAACAATCCATTCCTTACTTCATCGTGTATTCTACATCTGAAACCATATATAAAGCATACTGGGATTTCAGATCCTCACTGATATGTAGTGATAAATACACAAAAGTTCTATCCATTTGCCACTTTCTGATAACATACAGGAAACCACAGAAGTTAACTCTTCATTTCTTATCCAGCTTAAACCCATTCAAGTCCAACCTTTCAAAACCTGGACTTTGATTTGCTTTTCTCACTGATGAATGCACACAATTACTTCATTGGGTTTAAAGACTAAGAGCCAAAATTAAAGATTTGGTGGCAACTTTCAATGTTGAATGAAATTAAAACATGTATTTATATTATAATATAGTCATGCATCCTGAGACCCTCCCCCCCCCCATCCCCTGCATTTATTTTCAGATCACAGACCACCAAGAGAGAACCAGGTGTCAGTGCTACTCACTCTTCAGTCTGAGCACACTGTGAATTATGTAAACCAGACAAATCTAACTACAGGAGAGAGAAGCTTTGAGAAATCCACAAGAAACTGACCCTCAAGTCTATTCTGCACATAAAGACTATCTACTAACTTAAAAATAAAACAGCAATTCATAATTAATTGGACTATACATTACAAAAAGTCCATCCAGGTAAGCAATCAGTAACCAAAATACTGTTAGTAAAATCTTGCCTGGATAGGAGAACTACAGATGTTTATACACCAAATTAAGTAATACCTTGCATCTATCAGCTAACATGTAACTTACATGCTCGAGAGCAGAAGGAATAACCTTTCACAGTATAGATATACTGACATTTACAAAGATCAATCAATTTGTATAGTGCACCACCCAAGAAAACCCAAACCTGAAAGCATGGATTTATTTTAGCAGGAACAAATTTTGCTTAGAATACAGTACTTTTCTGAAAGCATATATACCTTTTCAAATACACAAATAAATGTTGCAACTAGGTTTTTAGTAAATGCAGTGAGATACTCTCTTCCCACATTCTTGACAATGGAATCCATTAGGTACATAACGGGGAGCTTCTCTGATGCAGGAGCCTGGAGTAATAAGAAGAAACTGAGAAGTTTAGTACAACAAAAACATATTTTAACCTTTTTAAATAAAGGGATTACCAATCCCAGAAATACAGACCTCTCTTTTTTGGTTGCCACTATAAACACCAAGGGATTTGGCTTGGGATTTTTTGTTTATACAAAAACTTAATCTGAAAAATGTGTACACAGTTCAAAGCATAATGCAGTGGGTCTATCAAAAAAAAAAAAAAGGAACACCTTAGGTTATATTGTTTGCATGTCAAAACTTCGGAAAAGGGGGGAAAAAAAGGAGGAAAAAAAGAAGCCCACAAGACAGTACTTCCGCTAGTGTACCGAGTGCAACCTTTCGCTTGAGAAAGTAACTTAGCAGGAAACCATCATTAGCACTTCAAGGAACTTTTAAAAAATCGTTTATAATTCAAACCTCCTGAATGTGTTTTTCTGGATTTCACAAAATACAAATCAGACTTCTGGCAAACAGCCCAAATTAGTGAACTTCTGTAGCTGTCGGTTTTGAGTATCACAGTCTTTTTGTAAAGTGCACACAGAATAGGCTGCAAGTATTTCACTGTAATCCAGACAGAGGAAGGAGTCCCATTCTCTCTTGGCACTTGTAGATGTTGATGGTTCAGATTTCCAGTGCATGCAAAAATGCAGTCAGAACAGAGTTCAAAAATCCAGACAAGACTCAGTCAATCTGTTGACTGGGTAAATGCACAGACAGGCTCAGAAGTGCAAGCACCATTTTCACAGAAGGAAGTCTTCCAACTCTGGACACATCTCTGATACAAGAGGAGGCCTAGGTTTTGTCATTTGGTTTTGGTTGGGGTTTTTTTAAATCCTTTTTCAAAACTCATACCAAGTCTGTGAGACAGAAATGTGGTGACACTGGACTGACTTCTAAGGTACAGAAAGCACTACTGGACCAACCAAAAGTGTTTTTAATGCCCACCAGTGGCTTTCACAAAGCAGAAGGCAAAGTTCTAGAAAACATCAGCAAGTACACAGACTTGCTGAAGCGCACAACATGGAAGACAACACCACGAACCATGTGTGTTGACCATCATCCCCTTAGAAGACACCCACTTGTAATACTTTTAAAGTCCCATTCACCATCCAGTAAGCCCGGGATAAAACCAGAACAACTTCACTCACTGCTCACCTTAGCCGGGGTAGGCTACTAGGTTAATTAACATCACCTTACTTTACAGTCCTATTATTCAGCCAAGTGTGTATAAGTGCTCTTGCTTTACAATTTTAGATTTAACTCCTTCCCCTTTAAGGTGGCTCACCGAGGGGCACCCACTCCATAATACTTTTACACGGGTACATGATGGTGTTTCCTCGTCCTTAAGTGTGCATTACTTTACCACGACCTGAAGCTTATTCTTGAACAGAGCACAATTTCTTGTTAGTTGGGGGAAGGGAGGGCACTGCCTTTGAGCATACTGAAAAAAGTAGAAACAGGCAGGTGGTGCATTTTGTACGGAAAAAGACAGAAAAAACAACCAAGTTAGCTAACACTAACTGCAGCACATTAAAAGCTCATCTTACACTAGGACATAGTACTGGTCTGTAAATAAGATAATATGCAAGTGTTAGAAAAAAGGCATTGCTCTAGTCTCAGAAATCAAAGACTGTGGGTCTGTAGCTATTTAAAATGTCTGTGGAATAATGGTTTCTTCTTTGAAGCAGTCTGCACAATGGCACATTAAAAACACTACTCTCAGTTCTGAATGCCTTTCTTTATAAAAAAATGACAGTGCAACATTTCTGACTTTTCAGTCAGCTGTGTCAGGGACAAAAAGCAGCCTCAGAACCACCTATGCCCAAGAGCTACTCACACAGTATGTTATGTTCCTCCATTTCACCAATGTATGGAAGTAGCTCACTGTACTTGGCTAAGCCTCAAGTCTGAGATGCTGAGGGACCATTAGTAGCAAACGCACTGTGATAGGTTTAACTGTCACTTTCATCACACATCAGACTGTTAAAAGCAATCACACATGGAAGCACCACAACCTAGTAAGGAAGCCTATTCCCAACTACGGAACAAAATTGGGAGCCTAGCAGCATACCCTGCTTCAACTATAAGCTATTCAGGTGTCACATTTTAAGAACCATGACTTAAATATGGTTGGACTATTTAAGCCTTCTGGAAATGTTTATTATGTCAAGGTATCTACCCCGTTATTTCAGTAACCGCAAAAGGGAATCCCAGACTGGAATGCGTTTTGTTTTCAGGAGGGCTATCCAGTATCCCCTGGGAAAAAGAGGCCCACGTGACGCTAACCAAAAGCCAAGGAGGCACCGCATAACCACCAGAACACAGACCACTAACTCTGAGCTCGTCAGCTTAATGTTAAAGGCTTCATTACAGAATTCCCACTGTTCCTTCAAATAACGTAGGAAAGCTATTGTTGGAAATGTGTGGCTTTTTTTTATTAGTTTCCTAAAAGATTTCAAGTTTAAAAGGTTATCTGGTAATTGAACCCCAAGTCACAAACTTGTGCAAAAAATAGTTTTTAAAAAAAACAATCTTGTATACAAAATGGGTCTTGGAAACAAATTCTGCACTATACAATGGTAAATGAAAAGACAAATACATATTTCACACGTTTTATTTACAAATTTTATAATACCAGTCACACATTTCAAAACCATTTATTAAATTGTAAAGCAGACCACTCCAGTTTTACACTAAACAAAACTGTCTCCAGGCAACACTTTTTAAAAGTGGCTTAGTAAAGGAGATCACTTTCCCAGAAACAACTAAAAACTTGCCTTCAATAAACCACAGTCACCACAGTCACAAACAGTAACTAGGCAAAACTAACCATTGATACAGGTTTTAAGACATCTTTTTTTAAAAAAAAGTTTTAAAAAAACCACTTCAGGGCATGTTCTAAATCACCCAGAAATGAAAAAAAAATTAAAAATCGACAGCATTGTTATTCATCACAAATCACTTTACACACATCCACGGCCCTTTAGGAGATATAATGGTGAGAGCTATTAGATTATGAGGTCACCTCCCCAAGGAATGGCCAAACTCAGACAGTGGAAGCATTTAAAACTAGACTGGAAAGGTCTGTGGCACGCTAAAAAGACATCCTGCATTGATAGAAAAATAGATTAAGTAGCTTAGGAGATCTTTCCCTCCCCATCGTTAGATAGTACAATTCTCACCATTATAAACCACGATTTAAAGCCAAAGGAGGGGAAGAAGGAAAAAAAAAAGCCTTTTAACACCTGAGATCAGAGGGAGCGAGGGAAACCACGGGGGAGGGGTGGCTGGCACGAGTGCGGGGGGGGAATTTAGAGAAGAACCCTTTCCTCACAAAATGCTGGTGAAGAAGGTGCTGCAAACCCCCGTCCATGTGCCGCGGCTGACTGATGTCAGCAACTGCCTGGGCTGGGCTCCGGGGGAGCCTCCTCTGCATCATGTGCCTCCCAGGCGCCATGTTAGGATCCTACAGGCTGCTGCACTTTCTACCGTCGGGGAGAATTTCTTCACCCCCGTCCTCCAACCCAAACTTCTCCGGGCAAAATAAACGAAACGCGCACACGACACTGTTACGCCTCGGGGGGCTCAGATCCACCTGAAATCCGACCCCCAAGCCCGGCAGGGTT
>NW_008666713.1:68575-69260 GCF_000695815.1 Acanthisitta chloris | reverse complement strand
TATATATATTATGTATAATAAATTATATATAATGCCATCTTAAAGAGAATATAGGGATGGTGCCTCTTGTGTCCTGGGCAGTGAGGCATGCTACCACTGTATTCCCCTGTGGGAGGAAGGACAGGATCAAGATGGATGATGGAGGTCACCGGAAAGTAGGAGTTGTGAGAGAAAAGGATGGCATTGAGGCTAGTAGAGAATGAGCCTGGCAGGTGTTTGGGAGGGAAACGGCTGCACACGTAGTGAAGGGATGGAAACACCTTGAGTGGTTGTGCTTCAGAAGCATTTAGACTCCTGCCAGCTAAGACGGATGAGCAAAGCAGTTGCTCAGAGCATCAGAAATAATGCAAGAATTTCCTCTGAAGATCAAGGAAAGAAAATCTTTGAATAGGCAAGGAAGTGAAAGACTTAAGAGTAGCACTTTGAAAAATGCCCCCTTTTTTTAAACAAAAATGACCAATCAAGATGTGTGGAGAGAGAATACAAAACCTCATTATAGCAAGGCCAATTTTAGGAAAATATTTGATAAATGCTTTTCAGTTTTCCCCATGCTTTGGCAAAATTCGGATATCATTCCTTTGTGAATAGCTTATGTTACACTGTACAGCAGGGGCTATTGAATTAACCTGAAATTTCTTAGCTTGAAACCAGTCGTTTGTGAACAAACTAAACCAGAAAATACAGT
>NW_008666713.1:19675-68554 GCF_000695815.1 Acanthisitta chloris | reverse complement strand
AGTGTGATCATATAGAAAGGACATAATGATTTCATGTTTTAAAGTTTGAAATAATAAATAAATACAGAAAGATTTCAGAGTATGTTGAGTCTGATTGCTGCTTCCTAACACCAATGAGAATTGCATCATTTTGTCATAATTTAGGCTATTCCTTAGGCCTAATTGTCCACTCTTACTCCATTCGGACCCCAATAAACCACAACCGATGGCTGAATTTACATGAAGGATTTGATCTAAGAGATTGTAATAACCAGCCCATCACGTCTGTAAAACTTAAGACTAGATTCTGTCTCCTAGTTAATAATAGTTTTGTATTTCCACTTGTTTTTCAGTTTCAGTTTCATTGCATGTTGGAGAAGGCCCATCTTACAAAGACCAAATGATGCTTCAGTTCAGTGCCTCTAAGTCTCCCTTTGAAAAAAAGATTTGGCCTAAAGGACTTTTTTTATATCAGCTAGAAATCACATTATCATCTGTTGTGCTGCCGCACGGGATATGAAGCTCCATCATGCTCAGATGTACTCAACCATTCTGTGTGTTTGCTTATGTGGGAGAACAGGTGGGTGGAAAAGGATACATTTGCAGGAGAAAAAGAAAATTCTCACCTGCGATATAGCTGTTTTGAGATACTACACTTTGGGTCACTTGTATAATACAATAACTCTTTCACTCAATGGGATGAGTCTGTGTGAGACTACGAAGAGAGTCAAGAATACATGCACCACTTAAGAGGAGACAACAGGGACTGGAAGGAGCCTGGCAGTCACAGTGGGATGGAATTCAGTACAGTCTGGTTTGCCTTTGTTTCAGGCAGTTTTATTACAGTTTACACTAGGTCACACACTGCTGGGGTGAGAATGATACCATTCCTCAACAGCCTAACGTAAATCTCCTGTCACATATACAGTCACTTACACTGGGCTTTGTTTCCAGCAGCACGGGACCTTGTTTTGGTTTTGTGCAAGTTTTTCGCAGTGAAACCTTAATGACTGTGGTAGGTACATGTCAGTAAAATCACACAAGCTGCAGCTAAGTTGCTGAGGGAGGTCAGCCTTGTGCTGCTGCTTTTGGTTGGCCTCAACTGGTTTACCTCTCAATAAAAGCACCATGCCTTGTCCCCACGTTGGTTATAAAACAGAATAGCTAATACTCAATGGCTGTGCCACAGCGAAACACTCCTCACCTGTCAGTCATTAGCCTGAATGTATTTGTCTAGGGAAGGTGACAGCAACAGCCTCTTGCATCTGTTTGAGAGATTGCTCATGGCATATATGCATCCAGATCAGACCAGATGACATTCCTCCTTGCTAAATCCAAGCATGGTCTACTACAGAAAGAAAATGGTAGATAATGTTTGTTTTTACAGAGTACTTACTGGCTGTCATTAGAAACAACCTGATTTTATATAAGATACTAAACATGTAAGCCATCTGTCTAAAGTATGGAGTGTATAAACACATGTGAAATTGTTAGTCTACAGTATTTGAGAAGGTGTATGTTCTTGAAAAGATGAATCATTGTGGTTCACCTGTTTCAAAAATTAGGCCGGTACTTAATGTAAATTATTTTGCACATTTCCAATGAGATGTGTTTGAAATGCACAGCAGTGCAAGAAAATGTTGGGATGTTTCAAAGGGCTTGAGGCTTAAATAATAACTTTGGACTAGCCTTTGTGAGTACATCCATTCTCCCTAGTAATTCCCAAACCTACTGGTCAAATCTGAATTAAAGGGGTAGATATCTCCAGAATTACATGTTTTCCTAAGTGTCATGAAACTAGGCCTAGCCAGCAGAGAGTAACCTTACCTGTACTCCCTGTACAGCAAAAGCTGCAGTGTGAGCTCACCCTTCATTAGTCACAGGAGAATCCGCATGGATGAGAGTGGCTTTTTCCCCTCAGGGTGGAAAAAGCTTCAGTCAAAATTCACACTTCATTAGACACTGGATAATCTGAGCATGAGGCTCAAATCCATAGGCCTCATTAGTTCCCTTTCATTATTAAATTATTAACAGTTTCCCTGACAAAGCAGAACAAAGCAGCTGCCTTTGGACAGATATAGAAGAGTACAATTTATACTGAAGCTTATGCAGGACATTCAGATATTACATTTCTTAATAGCCTCAGTGCTTGCATTTGAACATTCCGTACATTTCCACAATCAGAGGAGCTAACTCAGGTTTCTAGGCTGATGTAGAAACTGCTGGAAACGTCTAAATGAATCACATGCAATTTCTTTTCTGAGGTCAAAGCTCAACTGGAATTAAGGTTTGCAAGTGATCCCGAGGGCAACAAGAAGAGCTTCTGCCACAACTCCAAGAGTAAGGAACTAAAAGAGGCAAATGTGGTCTTGTTCCTGAATGGGGCAAATGATCTAACAATGGAAACAGAGAAGGCTGTGGTAGCCAGAGCCATTGTTGTGTCAAGCGTATCATCAGGGTCTCACTGCTCTCTGTTCTTAGGATTCAAGGAGGAGAACTGCCAGCAGTAGGTGAGGATGAATTCAGGGATCACATGGGAGAATTCAACCTGTAAACATATATGGAATCAACTGAGCTGCATCCAAGGCTGCTGAGGGAGCTGTCTGGTGTCACAGCAAGGCTGCACTTTCATCTTCAAAAGGTTTTGGAGACTGTAATCTCCACAACCATTTGGAGTGTTCCCCAATGACTCTTGAAAAAAAGGCCAAAGGGAAACTGTTGGCTGACCAACCTCACTGCAGTCCATGTGGAAATCCATGTCCTCTTGGAACATGTTTCTGGGCACAGGAAGGAGGATGTGATAAAGAACAGCCAGCATGCATTTACCAAGAGTGAATCATGCCTCATCAACCTTATTGCTTTCTATTTGAATTTGTAGATGAGGAAGAACAGTGGATATTATTTATCTTTTGCAATGCTTTTGACACTGTCTACCACAATCTTGTATCCAAATGATGACATTATGGATGGACAACCACATGGGTGAAAAACTGTTGGGATGATAGAGCTCAGAGGACAGCAGTTAACGGGCTGTATCTGGAGGCCTGTCAGAAGTGGAGTGCTGTATGGATCCATCCTGGGACATGACCTGTTTAATGTCTCTATCAATGCCCAGAGGAGATGACAGAGTGCCTCCTCATCAAGTTTGTGGATGACTGCAAATTGGTGGGACTAGCCAATATGGCCAAGGGTAGAGCTGCCACTCAGAGGCACTCAGGCTGGAGGAATGGTATGACAACAACTTCATGAAATTCATCCAGGACAAATTGTATCTGGGACAGACTAACTCCATGCAGGGTACAGCTCTGTGGAGAAGGGCCTGAGGTCCTAGGGAACAGCTGAGTAAGCCCAAGCCAGAGATGAAGGCTAACAGCACCCTGGGCTGTGTCAGCAGGGGCATAGTCACAGGAGCTGGAGGAAGCAATTACCATCCTCTAGCTGACGTTCAGACCACACCTGGAATACCATGCTTTTCCACCACTGCATAGTTGCTCTGCCATGCTGCAGGTCTTTCCAAAATGTCTCTCCTTCCTCCAGGAAGGAAGAGGAGCACAAATACTCACCCACAGCCTGTACCAGGGGAGGAGAGACACAAAGCAAGGCTGGGGGTGCCATGGAGGAAGAAGGTGTGTGTGTTTCCTGCTATAAGTGGAGAGCAGCATTTCCCTTCAGTGCCAAGGCCAGTTAGAGAGTTGCTGCCCACTGTTAAAGCAGCATGTATCATGTTCCCTAACTCCTCACTTGCTTGTTAGTCAAAGCAACCAATCCAGCTGGTGACACAAATACCAGAGACAGTGATGTAAGGGACAGGGGACCCTTGCACTGACAGGAAACCTGGGATATGGCCCATCCTGATTTATTCCAGGCATGGGGGCCAAAAATACCAGGCTGAGACCCAGCGTGCAGCTTCTCTGAGCCTTCTGCACAGAAGCAGTGTAGAAACTTTGCCTTTCCTGATACCTTTGTCCCACATCTCATTCTGGTGAGCTGATGACACAGTTCAAAAGCTCCTGCTTCGCTCAGAAAGGAACAGGACATTAAGAGAACATCAGGTATAGAAATGATGAATGAAGTCAGGTGTCCTCCTAATGCCTCAGTCTGAAAGGACGAAAATATGTGAAACTGGAAGGGAAGGTAGAAACACAAAGTCTGTGGACATGCCATTAGTGTTTTAGGTGATAAACTAATTAAACATAGTAAAGTTAGGAGTGGTTCTAAGGCTGGTGACTTGCATTCCTTTTCACTTATGGTTTTGGGCTTGGCCCAAGTTATTTAGGGATTCCTAGTAACTCTTCAAGAAGAGCCAGGGTAGGAAAAAGTGAGTCAGTTCCAGAAAAAAAAATCCCTTAGTGCCAACATGTTCTTTTATAGTAGTCAGGAGCTTAACTCAGAAGTACTCTCTGTCTTTCTCTGTTCTGGGAAAGGAGAGGCCTCTGTTGGGAGGCCTTTGTGTGGGACAAAGTGCCAGGTTTCCTTGTGCAGGTGTCACACGGGCAGGGGAAGCCTTTGCCTGAACTGGATTCTCAAAATCCCCTATCGCCTTGCCAGGGTAGAAGAATAAAAATTTTGCAGCATTGACCTGGGAGGAAGAAGGGAAAGTAGGATTTAGAAAAATTGTCCTTCTGAAGAACAAATCCATGGTGAGAGACTCTCTGAAAATAAATGTCAGAAAGGATTCTTTTCATTTCTCTACGAAATAAAGGGTTTGAATGCACGAAATGGTAGGAAGTGTAGAAAATCAGCCATATGTGCGCTGCTACAGGGAAAAAGTACACAAATTATTGTGTTAAAATCAAAATTAGGATTCTGATCATGTGACAGATTACTCAACCCCAGTTGTTTGCTACTGAAGCGTAAGTGCTAATGGCTAGGATATGACCTATATTCCACCCTGCCACTTTAATGGATGAAACAGGACCATCATGTCCTAAAAAGCAAACATTTTAAAGCTTTTTACAGTATTATAATTGTTGTTCATTTTTAGCTGTGTTCAAACACATGTTACCTAAGGAAGGGCCCTTAGGAATGCATACTCCTGATTTAAGCTTAATTGCATCCAGTGCACTGCAGAAAATAACAAGATACAACGTGGCGACCTGTAGCTGAAGACCTTTAAAATGCTGTAATGCCATGGATTTAAAAATAAGCAATTTCTTGGAAGGAAAGCTTGAGAATTGCACCTTTGAGGGCAATTGTAGTCATGGAACAGCAGTAATCACGTTTTACACAGCAAAATGTATTTCCTTGGAATAACTGATGTTCACCTAAAAGGATAGTGTTGCCATTTCTACAAGTGCAACATTTTCTTGCTTTATTTAGGAAATACTTCAAAAAGATCATATCAATGAAGAATTTGGGGTCAGGGTTTTTTGTTAGAATTTTTTCTTTATTCTGATGAGTGCCGTACTAAATACTCACACATCTGCACGTAGGACTGCAGCAAATGTAGTCAGAATGACCTCTGCCAGTGCAGTAAAAGCCAATGGTTAAAGCTGTGCCATTAAACTCACCCCCTGGAATGAAGAGTGAAGGGCAGAGCAGCTTTCCAGGGTTAGCAGATTGAAGCTGCACATTCCCAAGAATTCACAGGTCCAGCCTTGGCCTGCACTTTGCTACCAGTGCTGTGGAAATTTTATCCATCTACACCTCAACTTCAATTTGACCCATGCCTTAAAAAGCTCAGGAAAACAGTCCTTCTATTTTGTTGGGGTTTTTTCCCTTTCACTCTGTTTTCCTTTTCTTCAGGTGGCCTGAGCAGAATGCTGTGTGTTTAATTTATCAGATTTCTGATTTACAAAGTTACTGGCGAATTTATAGAACTTCTTCATTCAGGCTGGAAAAAAAAAAAGGCAGTTTTCTTGTAATGACTTTGCTTCTGACACTGAGTAGGTGCACAAGAAATTGAGGTCTCTGGGAGAGGTAAAAAACCATTTTCACAGAAAATGTATCTTAGAAAAAGAAAAGAGAAGAAATAGCAGTGAGACTTCAGAAACTTCTGGTTTATAATGTAGTGGCTAGAACCACAACAAAAAATAACTATGCTCATACATTGCATGATTATTTGAACAACTAAGACATTTACTATATTTTAGACAATTTTCATGCTGTTAGAGGCGTCTTGGATATGTTATTTAATATTCTTCCCATTTTACAAAGAGGAACAATATTGGAGCCACATTTTTAGAAATCTTCAGGTTTAGCCCCAAATGAAATGCAACCCCAAACATAATTAAATGCAGAACTTTGAATTCCATTTCCACATTTAAACAATGACATTCTCTTGCTCAATCACTGGTAAATAACATTTGTTGTCCATTTACAACTAGGGTATTAAAAAAAGAAATAGCATGTCATGATTCCTAATTAGAACATTCGTGTGGAACTGTTGCCAGTATTTCTCTATGTTCCCACAGTAACTGTTTTATAGCTGAATTGGATTTGTCAGTGACATCTCTGAAACGATGTCAACATTTTCTTCAAGTCCTACCGAGCCCTTTCCTGCCAACATCCAACTGAGAACTGAAGGGACTAGATTCTTTGAGGACTGAAACTGAGCAAGTTATGTCATGAAGCCACTGTTGTGCTTGTTCTCTGTTCCAAAGAAAGGCCAGGATTAGTCTTTCTTTAGACCCACAACAGGAAAATATAAGCTATTTCAACTCGCTTCACCAGTCTAAGGAAACTTAAGGGGGAAAAATGGGGGGTAATTTTTTTCTCTCTGTTCGATCACTGCCTATGAAGCAGTATTTGTCCCACGGCACTATAACCACATTCATTGCAGGACTACTTTATAAAATGGTCGAGACTGTTTATTTAATACTCCTGTAATGTGTAAATTAGTCTATATTATTCACAGTGAACATATGCTTTGCTGTATTTTACTTCATGTCAATGCAACCCCATTATTATAAATCAAGCCCAGGATTTGACAGACTACTTCATTCACATCTTGCTCACTGCTCCCACTGTTCACTGTAACACACACAATGTGCCATTTGTGAAATGAACAACCTCCAACAGCTGACTTTACTTCATTTAACAGCTGAGTGCATCTTGGTATAGCATCAAAGATGTTTTACCTTATTTGTTTTGACTAACAAACTTGTTAGCTAGCTCATGTAATATTTGTGAAATTATAGTGGATTGTTGGAAATGTATTTAAAACAGTTATAATTCACGGATATCCAAGTTCTTCAAAAGGCACTGTGCAATCTTATCAGAAAGAACTAAATACTTGAGAAATAAGAGGCACATCTTTTTATCTGTTGTTTGAACAAAGAAGGGGTGGGGACATTTCTCAACCAATCACCCATTTAAAATGTTTCAAGATGGGATCACACCTTTTTCACTGAAGAGTGTAGATGACTGCAGTGAAGTACATTTCATAACACAACAAAACAAAAGCTACCCAGGTGTAAGTTTTTGTGACCAGCGATATCTTTTCTTTCACGCCAATAAAATATAATTGGGGAGCAACTTGGAGAATATTTCTTAAAGACACAATTTTCTTAACATCTTTTCTAAATTACTCATGGCATTTTTTTAGGCTTTTCCACTGCTTGTTCTAAAAGTACTGATCTGTTTGTTTTATCACGTCTCAAGGAAACGCAAGCATGCACATGTAATAAAACTGTTATGATACTTGTTTGTGCACTTTGTATGCTAGCTGACTAGGCAAGCAATTATGCTAATCTAGCTGCTAAATGTATTTATTGCCTGTGCTGGAATTACAGCCACACCTGTCTGCTCTATCTCACACCAAGTCAGGGGAGTTCAGGAACAACTGTGGTTCTTCGATCCATGGAAAACTCTGTGAGAAAGTTCATACGTGGCAGACCTTTTCCACTCCAAACATCCCAATCCTCAAATATTCGATCTTAAAGATATTTGATCCACAGATCATTGGGAAGGACTTGCTACTGAGTCATAGATAGCATTTTGAAATCTCTATGACTGCTTTCCAGTGGATCGTGGGGCTGCTTCTAAGGGAATCAAAGAAAGGGAACTGGAAAGAAATTCAGTCATGTCATGTCGTCCACAGTTGTGTGAGCAACTCCACTCTCCTGCACTTGCTAAAAGGGGCTTTACTTCTTCTGTCAAGAGACAAAGGATCTGTAAATGGTTAGGAGTCACATTGCTATGGAGGGCAAAAGTATTTGGTTTTTTGTATTCACCTTCCCCTTGTGGGTCACAGGTCCATATGGTCTTAGCTCTCTTCTGAGCAAACACTTTGAGGAGTTGGAGGTGCCAGGACACAGAAAAAGAGCAAGGTTTAGGAGAAGTGATAAATTGTATTTCCCAAGAGATGCTAAATTGATATTTTGTCTTGAAGTCAGAAGAGGCAAGGTCAAGCATTGGGTCTGTGGGCATCTTCCCTCATAAGCACCTTGGAGGTACAGTATAGTCCTAAAGCCAAGTTTTGTCAGAACTAGATTCCACATAAATCCGAGTCCTTAGTGTTGAGAACTGGTGGCTCTGTGCTCTGAGCCTTACTCACTTCTTTGGAATAATTACTCAAAAGCCTTTGGGGTGCCAGCCAATGGAAAACAGTAGGCACAAGTATTTAGGTGGAATTTAGGCCAGGAGAATCTGGGACTAAAATCAATATTTATATTAATTGAAGGTGTTATTCACCCCTCTCTCCCCCTCATTTTGGATAACTAGCAATCAGTCTTTTCTTTCATTTAGAGGTCTGAACATTTATGCAACCAGGAATAAATCTATCCCAGCCTCCTTTACGCTTTCCACAATTAGTCCTTCCAACTACACCCTGGAGTTGAATCACATACCTTCTAGCAGCGATGTTCAGAACACAACTGAGTGACTGTCAGCTGGCCAAACTTGCACATGCTTTGGAGTGCATCTCTGGTTTCCTAGGGAACCTTGCCTGTGTCCTCCTGTGATGTTCGAAGGCACCCAGGAGACATTTCATTACTGCCTCTGTTCATGGCTTTGTACATCCCTAAGTAATCAACACATGAAAGGTGCATTTGCATTTTTTATTCTAAAGTTTCTAAAGCAGTAAAATGAATTGCTGACCATACAAAGCTGATTGTACTTCTAGCTGTAAAACTCAAGATCCTTGCTCAGAAGTTTGAAGTCGAAACTCTACCGTATTCATCTCACCTACACTGCCAGTATGGAGTAATGAGAGGCACTGACTGGCAGGCCACTGTTCATCCATGGCTTTGTTCTGGTTTATCTCCTATTGTTCAAAGATCCAAATCTGTCTCACAGCCCGTATGTCTAATATCATCCTGCAACCAGCAACAGCTTACCTCTTACCTTCCAGGGCAGGCCAGCGGGCTGAACTTCCTCCAGGGAGTCTTTAATGTATACACAGTATCTTTGCTCAAGAATAGGCTATTTATTTCTTAAATGAAAAAGAAGGATCTATGTGTGTGAAAGCACTGGATATTGAGGATTATGGCCAAAATCTTTTTGGTGAGCTTTTCTTTCTAAACAGAATATAGTCCATAGAGAGCAAACGCTTCTGGGGAAAACAAAGGTTTAATTAGAAGATTTTCAGTCTTCATATGCATTCATTCATTTGTCTCTAGAGACTCTAAGACCCCTGTCACAGATGTAGGCTTGATATGCACCTTATCTTCTCTTCTCTACACATACTGGTCACAGATGTCTGAATGTTACATTTTCCATGGCAGGCTGAGGTTTTAATGCTTTCCCCTGGAGGAGAGATAAGAGCCAGAACATGTGTAGACAGCATTACATTTTCATTTGTAATCACTGATGTGTAAAGTTTCTAAAAGTTGTTGACACACGTATGATATATTCCATCTCCATTAGAGGGGTAGTGGACAGGGTTACATGGTCAGATACCATTTTGTGTGCAAAGAACTTCTCTCCTTTTGCCAGCCCAAAATCATTCTCCATCACTTCTGTCTCATGTAAAGAAATACACAGCCTTATCGTTTTCCAGTCTTATTCTTCTTTCTTATCATTCATATTTAATGTATTTCTACCTTCTATTTTGTAGCCATTTACATTTTATTGATTCTTGTGCACAGTTTACAAGTCAGTGATGTATGAGCTTTCACTTCTCTTTGTGCTGACAGGGAACATTGTTATTTGCCTAAATCTGGTGTAGAGTGTGGTCAAAATATTTGTGTCTGAAACCTGTGAGAATGCAGGGTACATATTTAAGCTGTGCTAATTGTTATTACAGAGGTTTTTAGAAAAGGAAAGAAGGAAATCCACGGTTAAGGGTGACACCCCATTTTCTGCTCATGAAACTTGGAATTGCAGCATGTGCAATCTATTAGCTGTCACTGTTTAGGAGTCTGTGCAATGTGTGACACAAGAGAGGATGTGAAAGATTCAGGCCAGAGTTTTTAAACACAGGTGCCAGAATGTGGATATCCAAGATTTTTAAGCCAAGGATGAATTTAAGAGCCTCTGAATTTAAAAATAGGATGCAACGACATGTCTGCTTAAAAATAAAATGTTTAACAAAAACTGCTGGAAAATGAGCCAGAATCTCTCCTGCACAGGGTGAGGACTGGGGCAGCACTGTGGTCTGTATCACTTTCCAAGTGCAGCAGCATGAATAAAACCAGGGGACATGCACTACATGGGACAGGGACCAGCTTTGGCCACAGGGCACTGCTCAGTCCTCTGCTGATGGCAGCAGCTGGGAGGTCTGGCATTAGAGGCTTGCCAGTCCTTGCATACCAGGCATTTCCACAGCAAGGGTCAGATCCCCCAGGTTCAGTGTCATTTGTCCTGCCCTTTGCTCCTCTCTGCTTTGCAAATTATTTTTTTGTGGTGGGGGTAGGGTCGAGGGGAGGACAGAATAGTAAAAATAGTCCATGGTACTGCAGCTGTGTTGACAATAACCAGTCCCTTTTCTCTGGCTCACCTGACAACAAAGCTGGTGAGCTGTTGAAAACCTTGCAGATTGTTGGTGGAGGAGTGACTTCATGATGAAATGGCTTGGCAAAACTTCCACCTGGCAAAAGTGACTTGTTTGCTTAGGAAAAATAGTCATTTCCACTCCTTGTGGAAGATGTGTGACTGTCATTTGTGGGTTTGCACACAGAGGCACTAGGTGGGTTCCTGTTGCACAATCACAAACCAGCAGTTTTTAGAAAGTTTCTCACTTTTGTCTGGCCAGGAAGTTGTGACAGTGTATTTTTTCCCCCATAGCAGTCCTTGTTATTGCAAGTCAGTTACTTGTTGCTTCACAGCTGAATTGCTGCAACACACTCATCTTTGGGCTACATCTACAGTCAATCCAGGAGCTGTGAGCAGCTACTCTCTAACTAAACAAGGTATTTTACCAGGGGCAGCAATTTTACAAGATCAACTGATGGTTTTGATGTGAACAGCTTGCATAGGATTTACTTACCACATCACTTTTCTTCTGTCAAAGAAAAGGATAGAGCACAGATTGGAGTCCAGGATAATGGAAGGACACTTTCTGTGAGGAGCTCTCAGTTTTGGCATTTGCTCGAGGCTGTTTGGGGGCTGTGGGGAGGGGGGTGTTAATGATCAGGACAGGCTGTGAGTCTCTTCTGTTGTTGCAGAATTTCAGAAAGGATGGGGCTAGACCTGACAGCATTCCCCAAATCTGTTGTGTTTTGAAAAATTTTCAATAATATGACTGAAATGCAATCTCATGGTCTCCAGTTGCTCATCATAAACACTAGCAAAGCTCTCACCAGGATTTTATGCCTCATCCCCACTGCACTGAGCCTACAGGAGGCTCTTCAGATGCTCTTCACCTAAGCACATCACAGCACTTCCCTTTCTCTCAGACTCTCTCATGCATTGCTTGGCCACAGACCCTCTCTGGTTTTCCTCTGGAGAAAATGGGACCTGGTGTAGAAGTTGTATGCCCTAGGCTCACAGCTGCCCTTCTTGGGTTGCTCAGCAGCTTAAACAAATTCATGCTCTGAGCTCCAGTGCTGCAAGTTTTCAAGGGTTCCCATCTCACTTCTCCAGCCACTAGGGAGAGAGGAAAGAGGCAGATTTTGTGTCTATTCCTAAATTAAATGACCATGCTTGTCTGGATGGTGTTTCCTACTCCCATGGTCTGAGGCAGTTTGGGCAAGACATTTATTATGTTCTTAGGTCCTGTGTCTGGCAAAAGAAATATACTGCTCTATAAAAAAAACCCAAACCCCACATAATGCCAATAAGCAGCTCTACCTATTTCCCTGTTCAGATTTCCTCAGCACTTTACAATGTTCTTTGGGTTTAACTCTAAGGCTTCCTAAGTACACAGGATCCTCCTCTCTCACTCCTCCCCACAGAGGTCTTCTGTATCCCTTTCTCAGCTGGCTCAGCAGATAAACCAAATCACTCTGCTCGTCCTCTTTCCTGTTAAGTTCCCCTGTGTCTGTAAATCTCCCCAAGTCTCTCAAGCTTTGCCATATTTAAGATCCCAGGTTAATACCTAATCTCTTTGTCCTGTTTCTAGTGGAAGTCTCTTCTTCCAAACATCCTCCATGACAACAAACTTTGGAGGACTAGTTCTCCCAAGTCTCACTACTATGCCGTCGTCCAGCTTGATGACTAGATCAAAGGAAAAGAAAGCTATGGATGAATGAATTGTCACTTATCCTAGAACTCTTGTAATGTATTGTCAGTGCTAAATTCCCAAGTAGTGGACAAAGAGGAGGAAAAAGGGGTCTCTGATGAATTGTCCAGACCACTCATTGAGAAAGAACAAACAGAACCTGCTAGAAACTGGAGTTTGTGTGGACCATATGCAATCCTTTTAAATTAAAAGAAATGTACATCCTGGTGCAGTAATCTAAAGGCCTTGCCCAAATCCTGATATTGATTTCTCACTCTGACCTGGCAGCTGTTGAAAGTCAATATTGGTCTAATTCTAGAAAGGGAAGGAGTCTTTTGGTCATTCAAAAACACCCAGTTGAATCCAATACATTTAGCTACAAACACTTTAAATCAGTCTGTTTGTGGAGATCCTCTTGGACAGCATGAAAAATGTAGATCTTGCAGCTAGATAGGGGAAAAATATTAGAAGATTCCTTAGGGCATCTCAAGATGGAGGGGAAAAAAAAGAAGAAAATAAATTCAAGGCACTGCTGCTTTGTTGCTGAATGAGGTCACACTACATGCTGTATGTGGATAAAAGACAAGACAATTTCCCACTTCCCATTTCTGTTCTGTATTGCCAGGTTAATTGTTGTCATTGTATTCCCCACAAGAGAAGCTTCAGCAGTGGTGCCAAATAAACCAGATTAGTGTTCAGGGGCATTTGCTGGAAGTGATGCCAAATCCATTCTTGATCCTAATTATATGAAATATGCTCCAATAATTTTCCACAAGGTGAATAAAAATAATGCCAGAACTGCCGCTTTCACTAAAGCTCAATTAGGAGGCATTCACTAATCCCAAGACATATCATAGCTGCTTCTGTGCAATTATATTCTCCATTTTGTGAACTGATGTTTACCTAGAGAAGATAAATATCCTAATACCTGGCATCAATACAAGAGTGATATCAGGAGAGAGAGAGAGAGAAACATAGACAAGACCTGGCCCATATCCCAACATTAGGCAAACCGACCTTTGGTTTCGATCTCCACAGACAAGCTGTTGCCTCTGTGCAATTTCAAGTGGTACACATAGGAGATACACACTCAAATACAATGTTCATTCCTGAATCTAAAAGAAGGAATGAAAAGCCACTTAATTTAGAAAATAAAATCAGATTAAACAAATTATCCTTTGTTAGTTATGGAACATTTCCTGCAGTGTACAATACCTTGTTCTGCAATGAATTTCTAATCTCTGTGATGATTGATTTGTACCAACTGACTAAGAGGTACATGTCAAAAAACAGACACTCAGTACCAGCAGTTGCAAATTCAGACTTTTGTTGAAACTATTGGAAATTCTTTGTAAAATTGAGAGGTGTTCTGCTAACATATAAACACAATGAAACAAGTTTTGATTGCATTTAAAAAAAATTCCTTTACAGCTAGACTTGAAAGAGGATACGCAAACATATTTACTGAAACAACATAATAACAAATTATGTTCATAGTCTGTATTTGGTTTATATAATAGCATCGTCTTTCAGGATTCTCAAAGTACAAAGCATCTTTATTTTCTATTTACCAAAAAACCCGCCTTCCTCAATTTAGAGGATTTTACTTGTATGTAACCTTCCTGTTTTTCTTCATGCCTTTATTTTTGTGTAAAGTCTTACAAACACCAAAGCTAATATTACAGAGACAGCTGTTATATTTCCAGACTCCATTTACCCTCTTGCCATTTCTGAAGTTTCCTCTACCTCTAAAATTGCTGGGGACACACTGTTTTTTGATTATCTGATACAGAATCACAGAATATCACAAGATGGATGGGACCCATAAGGATCATTGAGTCCAACTCCCTGCTCCTCACAGGTCTACCTAAAACTGAACTGCATGACTAAAAGCATCATCCAGACACTCCTTGCACTCTGTCAGGCTTGGTGCCCTGGGGAGCCTGTTCCAGTGGCCGACCACCCTCTGAGTGAAGCAACTTTTCCTGATGTCCTATCTGAACTTCCCCTAATGCAGCTTCATACCATGTGTTCTCTAGCCCAAGCTCTGACAAATTTGTGGGATCATATATTTTTTAGTGTACAACAAAATGAAATTTGATATTTAAAGAGAACAGCAAAATTGTCCAGGTGAGTTAGTGATTTCAGGGTCAGTGCATTCATATGCTCATGGCGTACCCTGTGCTACTGTCAGAACTGATCTCTCAACTTCAACTGATAGTTGTACTAGTATCTCTGTAGCCCCATTCTCCCCAGTGGGATAATAGAGTACATTGGTATTAAGGAAAAAGCAGATAGGCATCCCTCTTCTCAGCACATACACTGAATTCTGATTATACTCCCCCAGCCCTCTTGCAGGATTTGGCTAAGCAGAGGATGCACAATAACTCACGCCCATTCAAGCTGAAGTGCTCAAGCCCTCTATTGTTTTCCCCTTGGCCCAAAAAAAAAAAAAATTCATTAGTGATTGCTGACTAGGAATAGGGACAGGAAATTGTTGCATATCTGCTTGGAGACTTGCCCCTAAAGTCCAAGATGGCAAGCAAGCTCTTACACTGAGAGGTTTACAGCTGTGGTGTCTCTGGATATTCAAAGTGTAAAGACTTTCTAGTTTGGTGCTGCTGCTGGAGGGCATAATGGGTTTTATTCCATGGACTGCATTATCTCCTAATACAAACTAGTACCTTTTTTTCCAGGAGGACTGGAAACTTGCCAGGCAATGCTAAAGAGGTGATAAAAGAGGATTTAAAAGGTCTCCTGGGTGAAGTCTGAAGAAGAAGCACAAGAAAGCTAAAGCATGAGGAGAAAGGGCTGAAAGGGCTGTAGATCAAGGGATGCAAACCCCACAGTAGTTACCCCTTGGACTGCCTGTTTGCCTTCCTTGCCACAGGGTCCTCTGAAGCAGGACAGAGTTAGATGGAGGGAAGCTGCGTTTCAGAAAGGACTTGGAATTTGGGGCATTCCCTTGTTTGCTTTTAATGAGCTGGTTTAGGATGCTGCGTAAAAGCTAGCTGTGTTGCTGAATTTCCTTGGGTTTTCTCACAAAATGCTAACTGGAACGTGGGAGAGAAAGGATATTTATAATGTCTGGGCTGAGTGAGGAATCAATACTAGGGAAATGCAGGTTTTGGGGAAGAAGCTGACAGAGAGAGGGTTTGGGCTGAGGCTGTATGATCAACAGGCTGAAGCTCACTTCTGTTCAGGAGCTTGTAACACCTGTATTCACTGCTAGGATTCCTGAATTATAGTAACCCAGTGCATGTCAAAGACAGGTGTGTTCCTAGACCACGTTTTAACATATAGGTAGAAGACATCAGCATAGAGAAAAAGGCCAGTAGAAATGTAACCTTGGAAACAGGTCCATGGCAATCCAGCAGTAAGCATCCACCAAGGTTGCATGTGTTGAGAAATATTCACCATGGGATAAATACTCTGTTTGGTTAGTTAATGATGGTAAAGCTGTTCCTGGAATCTGAAAAACATACGTGTATGAAAAGCAGTATTAATATGCTGCAAGATGGTATTAATGAAGCTAGCCAAGCTGGGTTGTTGAGTGCCTCTGTGAACTGTATGAAGTAATTTGCCTGCACTGAGGAGTTTCCTGGAGGCTATGTGAGAGTCAGGGTAGGAAAATATATACAGGCATGAGACAAAGCAGTTGCACTAAGCACATTCTCCATTGGAGCAAATGCAGGTGATAATTGGAGCTGTAAAATAGCCCACGATAAGGAGACTGTTGTCTCTTTCCAGTGCCAAGAACAAACATTTTCTAGTTGCTGAGATAGAGTGTATATGTCAATTAATTACCATTTTTTCAATTAATTGTTCCTGTGACATGCCATTCCCTAAAGAAATTACTGAACAATACAACCAGAAGTCAAACTAGATCTGTCACAGCTGAGAGGATAACTGACTGCATTTGCAATTCCTGCTTCCCAGATGTCCCACATTTCTTCAGGTAATGGGCAGAAGCACAAAAAGGGTAATTCAAGACAGACATCTTTGTTCCTGGGTTTCATTGATTGACACTCAGCTTTCTTCTTATTTTGTCAAATTTGCTCAGTGTGATGCTGATGGTTTTTTTAGCCAGCAGTCTCAGTGGAGCTTGAAAAAACCCAAATGTTTGCATGAGGTGTGTGTTTGCAGTGTGATGGGAACTAATGGGGGCTGTCTTTACAGAGCCTTCAGTGGTCACTGGTTGTGATTGAAACACTCTTAATAAGCAGCTCCTGCAGGCCCATTAGAGAAATGGCCTGCCAAGAGAAAGCCCCTTTTTCACGTTACAATCACTCTATTCATATTCCTATACAGAAAACACTGTTGTATTTCTCCCGTCAGTGGATGAAGCCTCAGCTTGGATGTTCTATCATAGAAATGCAATATTAATTATCTCTGTAAAGACAGTTTCTCCCTGAAACCTTTTGAGCTACATATGGGCTCCATAAGCCAAAACAATGCTTTCTAATAGTGCTATGTCCTACGTATTCACAGCACTAGAATTTAGCTAGTCAAGTGAAATGATTGTCCCACTCTATTCTGCAGTGATGCAGCCTCACCTTGAGTACTATGTGCAGTTTTGGGCACCCCAATATAAAGAAGATATGAAGCTATTTGAGAGCATACAAAGGAGGTCTGTGAAGATGGTAAAGGGCCTAGAGGGGAAGACATATGAGAAACAGCTGAGGACACTTAGTTTGTTCAGCCTGGGAAAGAGAAGACTGAGAAGAGACCTCATAGCTGTCTACTACTTCCTCATGAGGAGAAGCAGAGAGGCAGGCACTTATCTTCTCTCTGGTGATCAGTGATAGGACCCAAAGGAATGTCATGAAGCTGTGTCAGGGGAGGTTTAGCTTAGATATTAGGGAAAGGTTTTGCACCCAGAGGGTGGTTGGACACCTGAAAAGTGGGAAAGAGAAGACTGAGAAGAGACCTCATAGCTGTCTACTACTTCCTCATGAGGAGAAGCAGAGAGGCAGGCACTTATCTTCTCTCTGGTGATCAGTGATAGGACCCAAAGGAATGTCATGAAGCTGTGTCAGGGGAGGTTTAGCTTAGATATTAGGGAAAGGTTTTGCACCCAGAGGGTGGTTGGACACCTGAAAAGGCTCCTCAGGGAAGTTGTCACAGCACCTGACAGAGTTCAGTTCAAGAAGCCTTTGGACAATGCGCTCAGGCACATGGTGTGGTTCTTAGGGCTGTCCTGTGCAAGGCCAGGAGTTGGATTCGATGATCCTAGTGTATCCCTTTCAACTCAGGATATTCTATGGTTCTATGATTCTATTATTAGCTTTCTCTACCTTATTCTATTTACCTGAGCATCCATCTAAAGAGTAGGAGCAAAATAACTAATAGACTGAAGTTCCTTGCAGGATACCTGGTAGAAATAAGATTTACCTTCTTCTAATAAGAAGCAAAAGTTGTTGGAAGAAAATTAAAGCCTAAAGCACCCTTGGTTTGGTTGTTGCTGTTTCAAACTATTTTTGAATCTCCACTAACCTTGGAAGACTTCTCAGAGGAATGAGTGCCTAAATTAGAATATCTATTTCATATGAAATATTGGGAAAGGAGAGGAAGGGTTATATTAGCTATTTCATTAGAACTAACTCTCCAGGTCTGTATCCCAGCCTGCAGCAGAAATGTCAAGAGGAGCAGCTGCTACAGCACACAAGCCAGCAGAACATTTCCATCTCTGAACAAGGCAAAAGAGGGGGTGGGGGAAGCTGAGTGAATTGCATTAGACACAAACATTGCAAAGTAGTGATGAAGGACTGTATGTCCATAGGGATTGAGCTGAGCCCTTTATCTGTCCTTTTCCAGAGATTAAGGGTAGTTTTCTTTGTGAAACGTGCAGACCTTTGATAGTGCAAATGTGCCATTGCTTTGGGACTTTAGTGTGGTTCCAGCAGAGTACACTGTCCACCTCAGCCCTTTGTAAAACAAGTTATTATTGGCAGAGCTTTTTCTTACCTCTTTATCTTCACTAGATGCCAAATAAGCAAACCTCTTGCTCTGTGATGCTACTTAGTTTTACCAAACTACTCTTGCCAGCATAAAAGTAGAGCAAATGAACTGAAAAGAACAAAGAGGACAGTCTTTCATGCGCCATTTCTTACAGTTGAGTTTCACAACTGCTCCCTGACGAGGTGGGCCATCAGCAATGTCATTAGGATTTATACTTTCTGTCATTTATTTCTTTGCTTGCATGAAGTCAGAATCCAGGTCTTCCTGAGAACTATTTTGCCTGGTATTGCTTAACACTAACACATTGTACTCGTAAAAAGCATGTGAAAGGGCTGGGTTGCTGCTATGCCTCTTTAGTTGATGTCAGCATGTTGGACTGGTGTCTCACTGTAGAGCTGTCATAGTAATATGCCAGGCTTTGAAAAAAATAAGAAGAAAAACATTGGCACTTAAAAGGTCATGCAAAGCATATAACAAACTGTGGTGCATATTCACTGCCAGAACACACTTTGTTTCATCCCAATGTCTTTCCCCCAGACTTGTAGAAGTATTCATTAATAAACAACATCCAAAGGGGAGAAAGTAGAGCAGTACGTGACTTTTGGTATTTTCACATATTTCCATGTGACTGAGCTACAGGTTTTTTGACAATCTAGGTTGTGGGTGCATGTCTTCTCTTGGCTGGCTTAAGAGGTCATTGTCTGTAGCTCCTTGTTACTCCCCGTATCTTCTCTGCCCAGCTACTCTGCTTGCTATGTTGGTTCTCTGGGCACTTCATAACCTCTCTTGGACCATTTAAACTGATTAGACTTGTCCCTTTGGTGGCAGATCTTGGCAACACCATACCAGGAGATGTGAGGGAACAGTGAATGCCAGCAGGGAGGCTGTGGCAGAGCTGGCACTGGTAATTTTGTTCTTCAGCTCAGCACTGGTAGTAAGAGGTGGCATGGGCACAGTCTTGCTTCTGATCTTAGCCACACTCAGCTCCTAGACCATTGTAGCTGAGAAGCAGAACATTACTAGAACCATAATTGCCATAGGCTAAAGCAGAGTCCAGGCTAGTTCTTGGTGACTTGGTCACAATCAGATGAATTTACTTACTGGTTTTTGTTTCCTATTGAGTCTTGATGAACTTTCCAGGTACACTGACCTCTACCTATATCATTTGTATTAAACATCCTTACTGAGCTGCCAGGAATCCAGTGTTACCTATTCAAATGTGCCAGGGCAACATTGTGTAGGAACTTCTCAATTTACAGAGTGAATTTGCTTAGACTAAGAGTTCATATCACCATTCAGACTTCATTGCAGTGAGCCTTCTTGCAGCACATGGCTATCAGTCTGTATAAAGTCCTGGTGATTCATGGTTAGGTGACTGTAGATCTAAGTCTAAATTTGAGATACCCATAATTTATCTTCTCTGGACAATAAATGAATTACTTGATATTCAGTACAAATATAGAACTTGGAGGGCTAACTGGGCTCTTTGATTCTGGTTCCATGCAGTCTCAGGCAGCCAGGTGATAGGCACCTGGAAGGTGTATAGTCCAGGAAGGTCCACAGAGCATTTGCTTTTCCTATGTGTTACCTGCCTTTTGCATGGATCTAATTGTTTGTTATTGTAAAATGACTACCTAAATAGATATTAAGGCTTAGAAATGACAATCATTTAGTCTGACTTCCTCATAATGCTCATCCTAATGCTAATTCCTGCAGTGGAGGAAATTAATCTTTGCTATTAATATTGTCTATTAAAACCAGAATTCAGATCGGTCCTTTTGCAGTCCTTATTAAATAAGGACCCCTGCTGGTCCTTATTAGATAGATGAAGGACCAGAGTAAAGTTCCTTGTTACTTAAATGAAACCCATGTTTAGCAAAGCTGTTAAATCACAGCTGAAGGCAGACATCTTGATGAATAAATCAGCATTCATGAATAAATAATTGACATGAGTGCTAAAATGAGATTCTTGTTTTCATGCCGTTTCTTGTTCTTGGCCAAAAATTGAGATAGTCTCTGTGAGTGGCAGTGGTGGCCTTTGTGGCAGAGACAAATAAGGTCAGGTTTCCAAAGATGTAGATACAATTCTGGTAGGACCAACCAAAGCATCTCAGTCTGACAGAGGCTTCAGCTCCTTCGGTTTCAATGGTTGTGATGAGTTAAGGAGCTGGGATGAGCCTTACGAACACGTTTCCCATAGGACATCAAAATAGTGAGTCAGTGCTGCTCTAGGACACATTTGCTCTTTGATCTAACAGTTAAAGGCTCAGTGTCCCATTAACAGTTGGTTGAAGAGGGCTGCCTTTCCCTGTAATTGTGCAGGTTATTCACACCAGTGGAACTTTCATCAGCTAGCTGCTTCCTGGGCACAATTATTTCCCACTTTGCATTACCAGCCTTAAGTAGGTTATGAGTCTTGCAGCATTTTGTGTACCAAGGACATGAAAAGTTTCAAGAACAGCAATGCTTATGGAAGAATCTTCATGGGTTTGTGAGTGCAGAGAGAGAAGGAATTGCATCTAGGGCTCATCTTGTGGAGAGACAACTCTGGCATTTTTTTGTCTCCCTGCCTAAGTGCTTCACAGGACCTATGAGAACCATTGTGGCATGCCATCTTGTTTTGCTAAATATTTAAAATACCTGTGGTCATGGGGAAATGCCAGTTCTGAAATCTGCCACTTTAACGATACAAGTGGTTTTCAGATGCTGAGGATAAGGATGCAGCTGCTCCAAGAAACCAAAGCACTGGTATTCTTAAGAACTGCAGCCAGGCACTTAAAATGCACTTGTATCTTAAAGCCACAGCAAAGGGCAGGAGCCAGTGCCACCTGGGATTCAAAGGCTGCCCTTCGTGCCTGTGCAGAACGGGCAGGCAGAGCCTCTGGAACACTCCCAGTATCCAAACAGGGCTCAGATGAGACTAAAGTGGTGCCAAGCTCTTGCTGTCTCTTTCTCCCTCTCACCTCATGCAATGTTTTTGATAAACATCAGTTCCAGTTGCTGTGTGTGAAGGGCCAGCACGTGGCATAACATACAATCATCTGCAAAGACACAGTGCTAGTACACTTGCAGAGAGAAAAAGCAGGATGGTGTCTTATTGCAGGTCATTTTGGGGCTATGTCTCCAGCTACATAAGCTCCTCACCTCACATAAATCAACCCAATTCCATCCCAGTCAATGGAGCTACACTGATTTACACATGCTGGAGCTCTGCTTTGTATTTCTGCAATATAGAGCTATTCACTCTCTGGTTTCACTGGCTCATAACTTCATGAAGTTACAAAAACAGCTAACAGATATTTGCATATTATAAAACCAACAGGTATGTCCTGGAAACAGACATTCCTAGAGTCCTGGGGCACACATTGCCCAAGCATGTACCAAGATAATCACACGAGGCATAAAAAAGCCACTCACTATCATCAGACTCTATGAAAGACATTAAACAGATCCCGCGGTATTGTGGCGTGTAAAAGGAGCAGGTACATAGCATCAGCCTCATGAAAAGGAAGACAAGTTACATAAAATTTATAAGGAAATTTCTAAATATCCAATGTTCAGGTGAGATTGAAAGCTAAGAATTTGGACCCTGATCCAGCCTGCTGAAGTCAGCAGTGACCTTGCTCCATGGCCCCCATCATCCTACAGCCTCTTCCTCTTCACAGCTGTTGCAGCAGAAGAATTTCCCTTGACAGTTTCTGTTTTCCCCACCAAATCTTGTTGTTTCTTGCCAAGTGTCCCTGTTTTATTTTGGGCATGAAGCACCTCCCCAGGATAGAACTTGTTATTTGGTAGTTACAGCATGGATCTAGGACACACACATTCCTACTCCTTTAGAAAAGGAAATTATGCCTGGGATTCCCACGTTGTAGATGAAGCTTCTTGCTGTAAAATGGGTGGAGAGGCAGAGTAAGAGTAAATTGTTCTACCTATTTCACATTATTTTGGGGAATGGATTAGCTAAATGTGTGGTGAGAACACTTCCTAGATGAGGTTTAACAGATGTCCTGAGCAGAAGACCCCCAAACTTTGGACCTTGCAGGCCCTTCTGTCCTTAGCTATGCAGCACCATTAAAATTCTGCTGCACAGTCAGCTCCTAACAGAGTTGACTGGGCAATGCTTTGGGGCTTGTGGCCTCTCACTGCCTTTTGCACACAGCAGCTCCCAAGCAGGGTTTTGAGAATCCAAACAAGCCTATGGTGATACCTTGCTCACTGGGTACCCAAACTGGTGGCACACAGGTCTGTGCTAAGATGTGAGCAGAAACAACAGACAGAAGGACATGCTGTGCCATATACGGTTTTTTACAGCTGAACTCAGTCTTCCATAATGATGCTGCCCTATGGAACTTCACATCCAAGCTACACTCTGGCAGTAGACAAGCAAAATCTAACAATGTGGGTAGTGTGCAGGCAGGAGTGGGCCCTGGATCACCCCTGACTTTGCTCTTTCAGCACAGAAGTGCCTCAATATTGAAACTGGAGCATCTGCACAGGAAATTTGGTGGTACACATGGTGCACGGGGAGCCCATGGGCCAGTGTATCACGTGTCCTCTCTTATCTGTCTTCAGCCATGGGTTTGCTGTAGATGACACTAAAAGACACATGAATGTGGGACCATTGGAAGACATTAGGCTTGATCATGCTCTGTTCCCAAGTGATGCTAAACCTGGCTTCAGGCTTGCCAGATCCTTTAAGCTTAGAGGCCTATGCCAGCTCTGCAAGGCTCAGCAAGGTTGGTATAAACATTTTTCGACTTTGAGAAGTCAAGTTTAGTGGAGAAGTCTTATGGAATCTGTACTGTCTACAAATGCTCCTGGTCAGCATTTTATTTTATTTTATTTTTTCCTCCTGGTTATCTTGACTGGAAATGCTGTTGTTTTGAAGTTGCTTATAGGACTTTTTATTACTTACTTCAGTTGGTACAGGATTTTAAAGTTGTGGTGCATATTTTTTGCTCAGCCATTTATTGCCCTGAAGTTTTCTGTTTGGTGTGTGTGTGTGTGTGTGGGGGTGTGGGTGTGGGTGTGTGGGTGTGTGTGGGTGTCCTTCATGGTATCTGTGTCTCTGACCTACAAAGCAGACATTCTGGACTCTTGTAGACCAGATTTCAAAAGGTTTGTAAAACCTGGTAAAAGCTGAAGGAGACCAGAACAAAAGATACATTGACATTTATGCAGTCACAGTGGAGCCCCAGAGGAAGGTCATTCTAATCCAAAAATTGTTGCAGGAAATGCTGTTGTTCTCAGCAAATTTAAGAAGTGAGAAAAATCTCCCTGCTTTTATTGATGTACACACTTGCTGGTTCCTCAGTGACTGATAACAGCCAATAGTGAGGCTGTAGCATGGCATTCATGTAACAGACAGGTAGACTAAAATGGAATTGAAGTTCACCTGAATCAGTTATGCAAAACTCCCTCTGACCCAGCTCAGAGGCTGAAGTGTTGGAGGAGCACAGTGTGCTGTGCATGGTAGGTAACATGCTATCCTTCTATCCTTGGGTAACCTCACTGGCCTCAGTATTTTCTTGAGCACACATCTACAGCTGATTTCAGAATCTACTGGCTGCATAGGTTTTTCTTTGAAATGTTTAAAAAATATTTAATTTTTCTTTTTTACATATTCTAACATTTTAACATATTCAAGTCAAAACTGTGCTTTTATAACACACTTCTAAGGCTTTTTTCCCCCAAGATTTCCATTGACTGCTGCAGGCTTTGGCATGGACTCTAACTGTACAAAGCCTAGGACTATAAATATAGATTCCCAAGGACTTGACTGGAGGGAGTGACAGATGTATAGTTTGACTCCATGATCTGCCAGGGCAACATTTTCCAGAAGCAAAAAATGAGAATCATCTGTGTTAAATTTATCCACACTTGGACTCCTTTGGTACGTGCAGGAGGAAATCGCTAGGGAGCAGATGACTTTTTAATCTGCCAGTAGTGTAAAGTTTGTGTACTGTCTTTGAGGCAAGGCTGTTTATTGCATTCCTTGGGTAAATTTTACATCTGATGCAAAATATATAAAACATCTTCACAAGGTAGAAGGGAGGATCAATAGCATATGGTGAATAACTCTCTTCAGTGCCTGCTTAAAGTGTTGCTGTGTGCTCTTATGACACCATTTAGATCTTGGATCCATATGGCCAGTCTTGCTGTCAATGATACGTGCTCTCCAAGGACCTGATCTGGACCCCACTGAAAACCTCCTCTCACCCTCAATGACTTTGGAGCCAGGCTGAAATGCATTAATCTCCCACTGATGCCCCACTGCCTACCAGGAACCTTCTTGCTCCTGGGACTGGAGAGGAATCTTATGTTTGGTCTGGCTAACAGCTTGAGAGCAGGGTTACATTTTTTCCTCCGTTTCTGGTGACCTTTGGGGCTGGAAGCATGTTTTGGATGTGAGCTCTCGGGTAGCAGAGTGCTGTGTTTGCTCCTGCTGTTGTGGGGACGGAAACATGTGTTTAGAGGGGAGTTCTGATTAAGATCATCAAAGTGTTTCCTTTCTTCAATTCAAACAGACCTGCACAATGCAAGTGCTGCAAGCCAAAAAGCATGATTCAATGCTTTAATCATTATGAGTGGTGATTGGGATGGAAAGGAATCACTCATTTTTCAAGGCATACTGGGAGGGAGATCCTCTGTACCAGCCTTGATGGCATAGCCTTTCTTCCATCACCCACCCATGCCCTTCATCAGAGATGGGATACAGGGTGAGACAGAACCTTGGTTTGACCGAGCACTGATGCTTTTGTCAGTGGTTTGTAGCAATGAGTACCGGAGGCAGTTTGAGCTGACGGGCTGGAGCGCAGGGCTGAGTAATTCGTGCACTCACAGCACAGGTTAGCAGGAAGGCCCTGGGCAAATCCTGCCACTGCACCTCCTCTCATTTTTCCCATCTGTCAGAGGGAATAATAACACTGACTCTGCTTGTTTTGCAAAGGTACCCTTGTGGGGCCTGAGTCATTTGGGAGGGGGACACTGGCGGTGCCACTGGTCCCAGCATGGTTGCCTGATGGTTACTGAGAGGAGACCACGGCCAGTCAGTGGTAAAGAGCTTTGAAGATGTGAAGAGCTAGTGCTAACACTAAATCACAGGGGTTGAGACACCTTCACAAGACCTGTATTTTGTGTTTCCGGATGAGCAAAGGAAGGCAAGTGCCTTTCTGGAGGGTTCAAGCTCAATTCCCTTCTCCCCTATCCCTGAACCAGGTCTTTTCCTCTGCGCTGGTGGGAAGGAGAGGCTGGAGGTTGGAGGCGGCCGGCTGGCTGGGAGTTGTTCCAGCAGAGGGGAGCACTCATCTGGCAGCACGCTGACAGTTGGGAGCTGGAGGACTGTCCCCCAGGGACCACTGCCAGATGGCTGGGATTAGAGTATCCCTCTGGCGGTTTTAGCCCCTGCTGGAGTGGTGGAGGGAGCTGGGGCTGGAGCTGAGAAGGACAAAGATGTTTTCCGTTGGTTTATTTGGGAGGACTTCAGGACAGGAGGGAACATCATCCACTGTGTTCCTGGGGCTATTAGATAGACTGAGATAAGGGAATAGCTGCATAGGCAGGGAGAGGAGCATTGGTGCCGGGTACTATGTGATTATCAAGTTTGAACTACTGTGTGTGTAAATGTTATTCTTGGATGCAAATTGGTGATGATTGGTCCTGGAATGTGTCACAGTGAAGCCATTTTTAAAAGGACTGGAGATTAATTTACCAAACACAAGGGTGTTCTAATGAAAAGGCGTGTGCTGAAATATGTCCTCTACTAGCCTCCACTGCTGCTATTCATGGTTTTACATGGAGGCAGAAGTTGTTGTGTTGCTCTCCACTCCTTCTGTGCTGAGAGCTAGCCTCAGTTTGCTGGACCTCTGTGAGAGGAGGGTAATGAAGCTGTCTGCGTGACCAGCTAGGGCCTCACCCCTGCCTCTCCCCTACTTTGGCCTTGCTGGTTCTGGGCTCCAGCATCAGTTCGTTGCTCTGGTACTCAAAACCCACATCCTACAAAAAATGTCCTCTCTTACGATGCAGCCTGCAGACATACTCTTCATAGAGGAAGGAAAGGGCTGGTTTTGGGACTGGAGCCCTGGGTCAGCATTCAGAAATCATTCTGCTATAGCACTGCTCCACAGTGTCAAGCATGCTGTTTACTTGCCAAGCTTCCTCTGCCCATCTGCTTTGGCACAGGGGGTGGAGAATGTGAAAACTCCTGTTGAAACTCTGGGCCTCCCACCCTGGGTCACAGTTTTCAGATATATACGTGATGTGACGATGAGTATGAACCTGCTAGTAGAGGGAGGAAGGGCTGAAGCCTTACTCCTTCTGATGCTGCATGTGTGTTTCTGAATCCCATGACACCACCACAGCCATCTGGTTTGTGACAGCTCAGTCACAACTATGACCACTGTGTTGGGGCCTATAAAGTTTCTGTACAGAGAGACAAGAAGATGGGCTTAAGAAAAATGTCACTGCTCTTGGCAAAAATACCCTGACCTTTTATAGCCAACGCTGATGTGGTGAGTGAAGAAATTGCTTCACTGGACAAATATGAGTTTAAGGGAGGGGTTTAGGAGAGCTGTCATAAGGAACCTTACACAGAGAGGAAAAAGAGGGCTTTCAATTAAAAGGCACAAAGAAGAAAGCAGGACAATGAAGGGATGTAGTGGCTGGGTGAGAGGTTTCACAGGGCAAGGAGAGCTTGAGGTGTTGGGAAGGTGGAAGGGTTGAAGAGTATAACTTATTCCCCTCTGGTCATGTTCAGACCCTGCTGTAGTGCCTCATACAGTCTGTGTATCAGTGTGCCAAGGGCTTGAAGCTAGTCAGAGAAAATAAGTGCTGCATAAATGTAGGATCATTATTCACTCAGCATGTCAACTTGTTTAAATTTCTGTGAGGAGAGCAAGTATATTATAGTATTGTTATCCTATGCGGAGAGTTGTTCATGTTTAATTATAGTTCGTGAGAAATACAGACTCTTACAATGTGTCGTCTGTTCAAACAGATATATACATCTTAGGCAAAAATATAATAGTGCCGTTAAATACTGTTCTTATAAAGTGTAAGAACAAAGCACATGTGCACGTCTCCTCATACCCAGCAATAAAATAAACGCAGATGACTAAACATAGAAATGTATCCTACAAACACGTATCGCAGCTAACCGTGAGTCAACGGGACTGATCTGTACAAATCCCTCAAGTATCTGTACGTAAATAGATATCCCCACACCCCAAGGGTGACATTCTTGGAAAAGGGAATGTCTTGTATTTCCTGATTTGCTTCCTCATTCTTCAGAAATCACTACTCTTGCATTTGGCAATAGACAATTTAGGGATAAACTAGGAGCCAAAAACTCAACGTGATTCAGGGGGGCTCTTCCTGCCCACTGTGGATGTTATTCACATCACCTCGCTGCTGACTGCTGAGAACTGCAGAAAATGAAGTGTTGCCATCATCCTTTGTCCTGCAGGCAGCAATTTTCTGCCTGCCTGTGGGAAATAATCCTCTTTTAATTTAATTATTCATTTTTCAATTATTTAATGCAGTACTCTGGGATAGCAGCAAGGCTTCTGGTTAGTTTTCAAATCACTGCCACCTCAGAGTGTAGAGCACTGGGATCCAGCTCCTTGGGAGAAGGCATTAGTTGTCTTTGAGCCACTGCTTTCATTAGGAGGGATATGCTGTCTCCGTTCTCTGGCACATCCCTCAGGAAGTTTCCATGTGTTGTGCCAACCTGCTTAGGTCCCACGGATACTTGATCCTGCCTGGCCAAAGTCAATGGCTCTGGATGAGGACAGATGAATGGGGCACCATCAGGAGCCCATCAGTATTTCTCTTCTTGCCAGCAAGGAGGTTCCTTGGAGAGACCCATGAGCATTCTCCCTGCTGCCAGTGCCTGTGCTGTGCTTCAACATTTTCTAGCATAGAAAAGCAAATGCTGGTCCTCTGTGGTGGCACATTACATTGCCCTGTGTTGGCCCAAGGATCGCTTCTTATATCGCTTGGGTCTTCACCAAGACTGATTTTCCACTCTGAGCTGTATCCATGTTAATTCCTGAATGGCATCAGCTCTGATTTGCAGGGCAGGGGTCAGCTCTAAAAGATTACTGCATCAAATATAAAAGATGTTCATACAGTATTGAGTAGGAAGAAGTTTAAAAGAAAAGAGGTCAGTTCCGCTGACACTTGTGCAGTTTTTGATAGATACAACTCCATTCATTTCTGTGTAGCTAATTTTGTTTTATGCCAGCATAAGTCAAAGCAGACTCAGGCCTTCCTCCTGCAGCAACTAAAGTGGAAAACATTTCTATTTTTAATGCTGAAAGCATTTCTTACTTTTATTTATCATATGTCACTTTTCTGGCAGTGATGATGTAAATGGCACAGGAAAATTAAATGAACTTAATTATGGGCATTGCTTATGACCCTAATGCTCACCATCATGACTAGCCCCAGGCATTGCTTGAGCAGCAGAACCAAGGAAACCTCTGTTCCTGGGCAAAGACAAGGCTGATGGTGTTCACCTCTTCCACTCTAAAGCTGCTAAAAGGGTCTCTGTTCTTTATGGATATCTGGTTTTGCACTGCTCCTGGATGCTTAACATCTCTAAGCTCTCTAGACCTCAGTAAAATTCTACTTTCCCAGTAAATGCAATGTAAAAAGGGGGCAAGTGTTTAGTGGGACAGTCTGCAGAACAAGTCCTTGTAGCTGGCCCTGCATCCTTGGGGTGACGGCGAACTCTTCCCCGGTAAATTTGAGGGCTTTTTGGAATGCAAGATTATACTTCTCCCCCTCTATGTTGTAGTAAGTCCATTGGTAAGGTGTCTCATGGAGACACTTTGTTCCCTCTCACAGGAAGAAATTTCCCTCCAGCTAGGAAATTTATTCCCTGTAAAATTGAACAGGAGAATAAGATTTCCAGAGAGAGCCTGCAGCTGTAATAAAGGATTATTGCCAATTTCTTAGGCTCTGCACATAGAGCTTGGCACTCAGGTAGCAAATTTTGCATGTCCGAAACTCTAGGACTGGGTGTACACAAATGTAGGGGTGCAAAGCCTCCACTAAGCAATGACTGGAGGTCTCAAGGATGCTCATCTCCAGATGAAGATTTCCTTAGAGGTCTTGGAATATATTCCCCACCTGGAATATTGTGTGCAGTTCTGGTGTAAACACAAGAAGGACATGGAACTGTTGGAGCAAGTCCAGAGGAGGCAACTAAGTTGATAAGAGGACTGGAACATCTCCCCTTTTAAGACAGGCTGAGAAAGCTGTGGCTGTTCAGCCTGGAGAAGAGAAGACTGTGTGGAGACCTCATAGCAACTTTTCAATATCTGAAGGGCCTACAAGGGAGCTGGAGAGGGACTCTTTGTTAGGAACTGCAATGATAGGACAGGGGGTAACAGGTTAAAATTGAAGGAGGGGAAATTTAAGTTAGATAATTGAAAAATGTTTTTTGCTGTGAGGGTGGTGAGACACTGGCACAGGTTGCCCAGGGAAGTGGTGTCTGCCCCAACCCTGGCAGTGTTCAAAGCCAGGTTGGATAAAGCCTTGAGCAACCTGGTCTAGTGAGGAGGTGTCTCTGCCCATGGTGGGGAGGGTTGGGACTAGATGATCTGTAAGGTCCATTCCAACCTCTAAAATTCGATGATTCTGTGATCTTTGCGAGGCTTCGCCATGCAGATTAACGAAGCGGGTCAGCTTTACAACATTAAGCTCAGACCACTGTGTTGTTGCCCAGATTTTCTAGGAAGCTGGTGGCCAAACAGTTCATCTCCCCATCTGCAAGGCAGAGAGAGGGGCCCTTCTTTGTCTCCTTCACAGAGAGGTTGTTGTGCCGATGGCATTAAACATTACAATGCGCTCCAAATGCTAGGGGAGCCATACGACTACTGCAGGCTGGGGTAAATGTAAAATACTATAATTTAAAGGCCCTTGTCTTTCAGTTGCTAATGGCTTAATTAAACAATAACATTTAACAGATGTGCTTTTTCTCCTCTGGTAATTCACTCCATCTGTGTCAACATATCTAGGCCCAAATTAGTGCATCAAAATGTAGATGTTAATGTCTTATTTCAGTTTTTATGTATCAATGTACATTTACATATATATTGTTTCATCTTGTAATGAGATGATTGCCTCCTTAGAAGGAGGTATTGCACACTATGGAGTTTAAAGACCCTCTCTTAGTTTGTAGAGTTAGAACAAAAAATCAAAAATCCAAAGACAAATGATATACAGATACTTTGAAATTAAGGAGAAATTTGGTACATGTATATTAAGGGTGTTACATATTGAATTGCAGGATCTGTGGCTCTGTGCTCTTTAGAAAAGTGGATATGTTTGTGACCCATTCTTTCTGAAGCAGTTTTTCTCCTAACTTCACAAGCTGAGGAAAAAAGCTTGCCTTGCTGCCTGTAAAAGCAGATGACCATCTGAAATCCTGGAGGATGTGCTGGGGAAGCGGATCACCTAGACATATCTGTGGAGAGCTTTGTTGTTTTATGAAATAGCTTTAATAGCATTAGAGATGAATATGGCTCACTTGATTGTTATTATTATTACTTTAAAACACCCTTACTTGTGCTAAGCGCTTGCTCAAAGATGCTTGGGAGTCATTGAAGACCTTGTGGGCTGTGACCCAGATCTTGCAAACCCTCCTATGTGATGGATGCTACATGTGGAAGCAGTCACACTGCTGGGGCAGCATGGTTGAGGGCAAGGAATACAGTAATACCTGCTGGCTCCATGTTGCCCTGCTTCCTAACATGTACCACCCCTCACATGCTGCAGCCTCAGCCCGCCTGGTAGTTAGGATGAGATGCTGCAGGGTGCTGAGCAGAGCCTGTGACCTAGTGCATGGGTGTGTGACAGGTCCCACCACCAGGTACTCCCAGTCACGCTGTCTCCTGGGGAGTCTGCAGGCTGTCCCAGAGCCAGCTAGGTGTACTGGCAGGGCTGATGAGCAAGCACAGCGTGTTCCTGGTTGCTCCTGAGGCTGCTCTTACAAGCTGTGCAAACTCCACAACTGCATCCAGCTGGGTGGTGCCTGGGCAAGAACACTCCTAGGTCTGGATCCTTTATTTCCCTAAAGTCTAAACACCTTCTTTTTAATGTTTTTGCTATGAATTCTTATCAACTGACTGGGTTACTTGACTTTCCCCTAATTTAATTTGGATTAATTTAATTTTAATCAGTCTGTCTTCTCAGCATCCCATTAACCTTCCTATGAACTCTTCCTATAAGGGGATTGGTGAAGGAGGCAGTCTACATCTGTTAAAATATTAGCCTGCTCTTTGGGCTGCAAAGCATTAGACAGCAGAAGTGTTTCTTTGATGTAGCATATGGTCAGAGGGGATGGTGGGTGATGACCCAATCTTATTCTCACTGAAGACCCCAGCAAAACTGATGTAGTGTCTCCCCAGGTCTGTTTGGACCAGTTCATCCTGGCAGTGTTGTGGAAAGCATCTAGAGCTGTGTCTCCTACGAGACTACCAGCCCAAGGGGACATTGCAGACCCAGAGAAACAGGTTATCCCTAGTAGGTATAACCTATATATAACAGAATTAGAGTTGTATCTGCCTGGTTTCCCCTCCTATTATACTGCCCAGCTTGCCATCTGCTTGAAAATTTATTAGACTCTTATCCAAATTCAGTTATGTACATATATATAATAGACTGTCCTCAGTGTTAGCACCTGCCCAGATAAATTTTTCTGACAATCAACCGTGAAATATTCACAGCATTTTCTCAAAGAATGAGAGCTAAACTGTGCCAAGGTGGCAGCAAGACTTTCTTCCAAGCCACCTCCAAATTTAAATTTTTTTCAAATTAAGCAGTGTTGGTAGTAAGATAGTTTAGCCAAGAAAGGTTGGTGGAAAATGTGATTATTTTGTATTCTTTGTGATCTGTGGGTAATACCTCACGCATCACCAGGAAGAGAGAAAAGTGTCTAACTGGGGGTCCTCAGCATCACAGAGGTCAAATGTTGCCACCTTTGCCACATTATGACATAGGAAAATCACCAAGGACTGCATCCAGGTCTGCTAAGGACTGACATGTTGGTCACTTCAGTTATTCAGAGGCTATTTATCTCTTTAAAAATAGGTACCAAATGAACCTGTCCTTCAGCTATTAAAAGAATAGATATTTCTGAAAATCAGTGGGGCTCTGCCAGTGTTCTCTGGAAAACTCGTATGCCATTTGGCTTACGTAAATTTGCATTCAGCCTTGCCAGGATTTCTCTCCAGAATAAGCAGCTGATGCATTTGCCACTAGGGCTGTTACACAGCCATGAACAGGAGGAATAGGGCTTTGGATTATCACAAATAGGATGGAGAATCCTTTATGAAACAGCCCTTTTACCAGGATACAATCTGCAATCTGAAGTGGGGCATGGAGAGATGGATGACTAATGCATGACGATGCCATAGCCTGATTCATTAGGTTGTGGAAGCATTAGCACAGGGTCCAGGAGCTGACAGGTTGTCCCCATGGGGCTTTGCATGAGGTTCTCAGCCTGACCCTCCATTCAGCAGGCCCCATCAGCTCAGCAGGACCACAGCACCAGGACTTGCTGTGTGATGAAGACAGCCCCTGTAAGCAAGGCTTCTCCCGTGTCCACATTACAGCCAGGGTTTAAACAACCAACTGCAGGCACCTGCCTACACCACAAGGCCAGCCTTAATCTCAAAGAAAAAGTCTTCCCCTGCTTACTAAGGATAGCTGGCTCTGATCCTGCTAACACCCAGGGCTCTGACAGATGGCCTCTGGCAGCATTAGCAGTGGGGCTAAGGGTGTCACAATCCCCTGTTTCCCCATGCCAGGGTGTTCCTGAGCTTGACCAGGCAATGCACAAGGGCAAATACTTAATCCACTGCCAGTAACGCTAGCAGGCCTTGCCCCTCATGTCATCCCTCACTGGAGTCACTCCAGGCTCAAGCAGTGTTTTACCCACAAGCAGGCATTTTCAGGACAGAGGCATGGGGAGTGCAGTGAAGGCATTGCACAAGAACAGCCACCCTTTTGCTAATGCCTCCTCTAATACCTGCTCCAGCTCTCTCTGGCTTTGTGATTTCTGTACTGGTTTGTGTGTAGAGATCTCTGACAAGAATTGACTGGCACCGTACTGCTCTTGAAGAACTAGAGTTCAGTCAAGTAAATGGTGCTGGTGGAGCATCATCCCCTCAGAAATTAAGAGCTGTTAAAAAGGACACAGGCTGTGGAACTTTAATTGAATAGCCCCTGCAATTCACAGACTTTAATTACTGGTGTAATTGAGTGTGCGTTAATCCAAATCTAATTTTTCTATGGGACTCTTGCCATCGTGGGTGCATAGGATAGAAATCCTATTTGATAGCCACTACTGAGTATCGTATTTTTCATTTCCCTATCTTGTCTCTTCCCTACCTTTCAGTTCAGTTTCATTCGTTTCTGCCCAGGCAATCCCAATTCTTATTCAATTCCTCATCAGTTTTCCCTCCATCACTGCCTGCCTGCCACGTACAAACTCCTCAGTCACTCCCAGTGTTTGTAGCTGTGACAAGCTTTCCCAGGTGGGATCAGGTGTGCCCACATGATTCTGCTCCAGGCTGATTAATCCCCCTGGCTAAACAGGGTCTCTTCTTCCACTCACTGGTCTGCATCATCCACTCCTCATGTGGCCTGTGCAGGTCAGCCAGACACGCAGTGCCGGGAGAGAAACAGGCTGGAGCCTGGAGGGATGAAGGACCTCAAAGCTCATCCTCTGCTTCACCTTCCCTTGAAGCAAGCCTGTGTAAATTAGGAGTAAACAAAAAGCACTTATTTGCTGTCTGTGGAAGCGTCCTTCACTCAGGCAGGAGTCATCAAACCACATTCTGTCATTGCTTGCCTCTCCAGTTCAGTGAGGTATATCTTCCATGGACACAGCTCAAAGCCTCTCTTACCTGTGCAGCCAGAAAACAGTGTCAGACAACAATTTCTCAGAGGCTTATTTAAACTATAAGCAAATGACTAATCTATTGTGAAGCAAACCATTCTCTTCCTCATTGCGGCTGCATGGACAGATCTCAGAGTCAGACTTCACCTCTCCATGACTGTGTGCATGACAAAACCATGTAACTGGGATTGTTTTGCTCACATACGTGCATGGCAAAGATTAGTGCATGTGGCTTGTACTTAGCTTTTGTCAGAAAGCAAACACAGTGGGAAGCCCTCGTTCTCCAAGCAGAGGGCTTGGGAGGCTGTCCCCTGGCTCTGCCTTTTGTGGGATGTGGTGATTCAGGACCATGTTGGTCCACCATCTGCTCCATGTCCTCATCCCTTCATGTGGTCGCTCTGTGCATCCTTTTGCTCTGTGCTTGTTATCAGGGTGATAACAAGGAGCTCTAAAGAAACTGTGCCCCTGCTTTCCATCCCAGTATTCACAGGGAACCTGGGGATATCTGGATGGAGACCCCAGAGCCAGGCAGCGGCACAGAGCAGGAAAGTAGCATGAGACTCAGGGAGAATGAAATTATTGGGGAGTTCCACCGAATCACAGAAGCCCTTACATGTATCTTAACCGTATTCTTAACATATGGTCTTGTTTTCCCAAGGCTTATACCTAGCCCAAATTTGAGAAGATTTTTCACAGGAACAGCAGAAGGTACACCCCAAAGGCCTCTTGCACCTGCCAAATTTCACAACTCTGCTCCAAACCATGGAAAAATAGAGCTCGTAAAGGTCACTGATATTTTTAGCCTTACTTCATAAGGAAATACAGCTATGCAATCATGCTGCTGCTTGCTCTCTTTGCATTCCCCACTATTACATTGGAATCATTGGCTACCTCTGACAAATTTGACAGAGAAACAAAAAGCGCAAAGATATTTAGTTCCTACAAGTTTCATGAAAATACGAGCAGGGCAGAGCAGAGATCCCAAAACAGCAGCAACAAAAGGGAGGCAGCAGGCACTCAGTCTTTACTGGATGACAGATTAAATATCCTTTCTCTGTTTTGGCAATAGGTTCCCTTGAGGATATAGGAGATATATTTTGGTTGCAACATATGTTAGCACCTCGTAGTTTCTGAGGCCAGGACTAATGGGCTCAGGGGGAAGGGTCCGTGGCTCTTTGTTTGCCTTACAAGATGTAGCAGCTGTAAGAGTTCTTGTAGCAATGCCCTCAGTGCAGCTTTCCAGGTGGTAGTAGGGTGATCTCCTCTCAGCTGGTGATGGTATTACCTGGGTGTAGTCATATATTTGGCTGTTTGTCTTAAATGAAACGTCTTCTGTGAAGAACCTGAGAATTTTGCTAGAATATTAGACAATATTTAAAAAGAGATGTCTGATATTTGGATAACATAATTTATTTGCATCCTTCAATGCAAATACGGGCTAATTAGTTTCTCACTTTAACTTTAATGACCTCTTGCATTTTATGTGGCATATAATATCTTGAGAGGACATAAAAGATAGCACAAAATATGAGGCTATTAAGGCAAAGATTTATTTGTAACATTTGAAGAAAGGGCATTTAGAGCCTGTAAGCAAGGCCCCTAGAGATCCCAAATCAGCGACAGTCCAAAGGTCCTCAGGGATGACCCAGGTAAGCACCAACGTCCCTTGTCCCTAAGGGGCCAGCTGAGTGCAGGAAGCCTTCTGGGAGCCCATGTGTCAAGGCAGAAGATAACTGCAGTCCTACCTTCAAAGGGTGTGCAGTGCCTCAAAACCAGGATCAAAGAGAGCATGGCAACTATGAGGAGCCTTTAAGAGAGTAACAGGCAGGTCAGAAAACAGGAGGAGGAAGAACTCAGGAGGCATGCCAGTGTTGATCTGGTCCAGGCTGTCTGGTGCATATGCCTGTGGGGTTCTGCCAGGATCTTCTAGCATATAAAAGTGCAAATAAGGCTCTTAATGGACTAGTTCATGTCACAGGCTGGATGTGGGCATGGGTGACCTGCCTTGTCAATATCTTTTGGCTCTCAGATATATGGATTTATGCTTGGCTCTGCTCAACTGAGTATTTTTTGCTCAGGTGAAGGTCACCAGGTGATGCTGATCCCTGCTATCCTTTCTGCATTTCTGCTGTATCCCCCAATGGCTGCATCACTTACAAACATCATCAGTTGTTTTCTTCTAATATGTTGTGAAAAATATTAGCTGTAATGGTCACAAAATATGTGATCCCTGAAGTGGCCTGCACACAAAGCACACAAGAGATGATTCCCATTAACAATTAATTTTAAGAGGTAGACATTAAGCAGTTTGTAGTTGCTTAATTTAATTTAATATTGATGCATTTCTTCCTTGCCATTCCAATTTCTAAGCCAATGTCACACAGTACCAAGTCCAAGGCTTTTTATCTCTTTCAGCAAAATTTATCATCTCATCAAAGGAGTCCAGTTAGTTTGACAAAACACATTTTATATAAACCAGCATGAACTGGCATCGTTTTTAGTGACCTCCTTTAGTTCTTAGAGCACTGTGCCAGCTGTTGCATTATTTGGCCTGTAAATTGGCCTCACTTCATTAGTTCAAATCTTAACCCTGCCCTGCAATAAAACCCCAAAGCAGTTAATGTGAGAGTCATGTCAGTTTATACAGAAATTACCTGGATAATTTCCATTCTTGCAGTTTCCTCATTTTATTCCACTCCTAATCCAAAAGTAAATGACACATTTTGAAATATCCCCTGAAATTAAAATTCACTTTTCAAGTGTATTTTGGTTTGATTGAAAGGCTTTCAACAACACAATGGATCTGGGATGTTGTAATAATATCAGAACACTTTGCTTAAATGAAGAAAATGGTAATTTTATCAAAATCAGTACATGGGGCATTTTGACTTGTGTGAAAAGGCAACCTCTAATAGAAAAGTATTTGTTTGGTCAGAACATTTTGGACAGCTCTGTGGAGGATGAATGAGGAGAAGATACATGGTGATGCTTCTCAAATTATTGTCTACTCAAGTCTAATGCTGGATGAAGCCCTGGCACCTAGCATGGTGTCCTCTAGCTCTATTCCCAGTTTGGATGCAGTAAATACCACCAGAAGAGAAGACCATCCTGCTGTGTGTGCTTTCTCTGTGAGTGACCCACAGAGCTGTGCAGTGCAGGCATCCCACAGCAGGTCTACCCATGTACCTGGTGCTCAGAGAAAAGAGACGGGTCTTTTTGAAAGGTCTAAGGTTAAGTAGGAAAGGAAAAGAGCCTGTGTGCTCAGTGTTCATAACAATGAGAGAAACATCAGTCTTTCTGTTCAAAGGGGAAGTGGGGAAAGACAGTGACTTGGGTTTCCTGAGCTGACCTCAGTTTATACCACTGTTTTTTACAGACTCAGAAGAAAGAAATCAACTTTCTAATTTGAGCTGCAGCAGTTTACACATCTAAGTCTGGTAGTAGGGGCTCAGGCAAAGGCAAAGGCAGCAACGATCTGGGCTCAGCAGAGGTGCTGACATCTCAGAGCAGTGAAGAGATCTCAAGAGAACATCTGTCTTCAGGTATCAGCTGTTCCACAAGGGAAAAAATGCCTTAGGAGTCCCTCTTTTACCCTCAGTCAAACATACTTTTGCTGCCTCCATGGAAGTGGGATGGTTAGCAGGGGGCTGGTGGGGTGAAGAAAGGGAGTTGGAAGATTTTTGAGGAGCACCCCTGGACCAGATACAGTACCCCAGCCCCAAGTCCTGATGACCCTTTGCTCATCTGTTGTTTTGTGCATGTGGCTGCCACATCCTCAGTGTGAGCCAGGCTTACCTTTTGCAGTCAGATGTCATGAATGGACACTACTTAATCAGGCTTTTTTGTGACTGTTCTTCTTATGATAGAGGAAAATATTCTCCTGTAATGTATTTATTAATATTTTGTATGGAAATAGCATATCTCAGTCTGCATCTTTGTTACAGCCAAATGCAAAAACTTACTGTTTTCTGTCCTTGCTGCATACATTTGTTACAGCCAAATGCAAAAACTTACGGTTTTCTGTTCTTGCTGCATACGCCAAACCTCTTAAGTAAGGGAAGCAAAACCCCTCTCTTACTGTGGAAGATTTCTGATTACTTTTTCTTGAATGCTGCATGTATTTCACTGAATGTCTATCATATTATGGCTTGGCCTGATAATCTAGATACTCTGTCTCCTTGACAACAGACAACATGCAGAACAGAGTATCCTTCTGTCGCCAGATGCTGCGGGAATCTTGCCGCTCCAGCGGGCAGGAGGGTTCAGCCTGGAGTGGGAGGTGAGGAACCTGTTAGCAGGATGCCTGTAAGGGGAGGGAGGCAGTCAGTAGCCAGCCTGCCTGCACCCCTGCTGTGCTCAGCCCAAGGTAGTTCTCAAAAGCCGTGAACCACAACAAAATTAACTTTTCTGCTTTTCAGAAATGTAAAAACTCAGTGCGATGGAATAATTAATGGAGCTGATTAAAGGGGAAGATTACACATTAACAAAGGAAGATAAGCACTTAATTTCCACCCTTATTGCGTTTCAGACTTGAATATATTGGTTCCAAAGGTGGCTGCAGACTTATTTGCCTTTCTATATATGTAAGTATGTAATATACATATGTACGATTACAATCTCCTGCCCTGCTTTAATAATATACTTAATTGCTTTCTGGCCCCACCTCAAGCTGCCTAAATTCATTTCACGGGGAAAAGATTATTTGCTGTTGGCCTTTAGCAAGTAAATTGCCTGCCATCCTTAATCTGGGTAATAAAAGGTACTGCATCAGCCTGCTCGCAGTTCTGCACGTTGCATCTGCTTCCACACAAAGTACTACTGACAGCTATTTTCCTTGTGCCATCCCCAGCAAATGGAGTGACTATGTAATGTAAAATGTAAACTCCACTGACTTCCTGATAGTTGGATCCCTTATCTTCTATTGCTCTTGCTGTGACACTGAGTAAATTATTTGCATGTGACATTTGCATTACATGCAATTACACCTACTGTGCTATCTTTTTTAATGCCATACATTATAATAAATTATTAATATACAGACTCAATACCGTGATCAACTCACATATTGGCATATATGCCTACTTACACATGAAAGAATGCATGCCACACCTGTGCATCCACATATCTGCAATCAGATAAACCATGGCTGTGGCTCACACTGCTCATGTCAATAGGCTTTTCCACCAAATTCTAATACAATAGGACACAAATTGATCTAGAAAGGGGAAAAGACATTTAAAAGAGAAAGATGGACCAGTGCTCAGGTTGGATTTTTCCACCTAAGAAGGAGTGTGATATTTTTCATTACAGGAGGACACCAAGAGGCAGGACTCACTGAGAACTGGGGAACATGCAGCCCTTCACTCATATTGCTTTCATGTGGGGGACTGTGGGGATGTAAAAATCCATGGTGGTACAAACATCATAGCCAGGCAATTCCCAGAACATCAAGTGTGAGGCTGCAAAGACAAGCAGCACATTGGATCCTTTAAAAGTAATCCAGTGGGAGGAAGGAGCTCCCAAAGACACTGTAATCTCCTTGGGGTGCACACTGTGCATCTGTGCTAAAGTGTTTAGGCATCTGTGAGTGTCTTTGGAGGAAGAATACAGGGCATTAAAAGCTTCTAGACTGCATTTCTTTACTTTGTTTAAAAATATATATCAGGAGGAAGAGGAAGGATGTGACATTTTTTTCTCTGATAAATATCAGACACATTCTGCATTCAAGCTGCCAGAAAATAAGAACAATGCCAGTAAATGTCAGTGCAAATTTTGCCATAGAGTCCTTTTGTACTGGTTTTGTTCAGCTCCCCATCAAGTGAACAGCCAGAAAGGCCATGAAATAATGATAGGCAGGACATGGTCAGGATTGGAACACAACCTGCAGCAGAGAAAATTGATAAAGGTTGGTCCCCAACGTTGGCAGACACAGAGGGGTATTGGATAGATGGTGTATGGGTTTGATCCTCAGTGTACCTCACAGCTGGTCTCCATTTAAAGCCGGGCAGATATGAAAACGTATGGGATATTGCCAGCCTGCCTGGTTTAATGATGGTAAAATATCATTCCTCACTTAAGCAGTGGGGGGTGGGCAGCTTCTCAAAGGCAGGAGGTAAAGGAAGTAATTCAAGTAAACTGTAATGTGCTGATGAGCTCATGAACAGCAAGACAAGAGGGAAGGTGGGTCCCCAGCAGGGGATTGCTCCCTCCACTTCTCATGAAAGGGAACATAAGCACTCACTTCCCTCCAATCTGTTTTGTCTCCCAGAGGAAGCATCCTTTGCCCAGGATATGAAGTAAGAGGTTTCCTCTGTGGTTGTTCCTGAGCCTCTCTGTGCAGGCTCTGTGTTTGCCTCCTGGGTGCTCTAGGACACACTGAGAAACTGAGGCAGTCACTCTGCTCCTTCTTCATTTGTGCTAGTGTCCAAAATGGACCAAGTGATCCCTGCTGTCATTCAGTCATGCCAGGAGCTGGACCTGAACAGCCTGGAGCTGCTACTGTACTCACAGTCACATCCAGCAGCATCATCCCCATGGCTGAGCATGCATCAAAGGGAAAATGGTGACATTTTCCACACAGAAGGCAATGCTGTGCATGACATGATAACCCCAGACAGAGCATCCCAGTGATGTGGCTTCTCTACATGTACCTCCATTGATTCATTGTGAGATGCCTCAAATAGATCAACATGCATAGTGCTGCACTGCCGGGCAAAAAAAAAAAGGCAGGCAGAATTAGGCAACAGCTTCTGCAGGAGGATGGGCTGGATAGACTGGAACGTAGCAGCCTGGAAGTGAGATGGCTGCAGGGCAAGGGTGAGCATGCAAGAAGTCTGTGAAAGAATAAGAAATTGAAAGAATCTTTAATTCCTTCTCACCAGACTGAAAGTCGTAATGTAAATGTATTGGGCAGCACCTTTAAAGGAAGCAGGGGAAATGGTGTTTCAGCACTTAGCTGCCATTTAAGATTGTTGGCACAGGAGGGTGTAGGTGATGGGAGCTTTGTCAGGGGTCAGAAAGCAGCTAGACAAATTCAAGAAAGTAAAATCCTTCAAGGGCTGCTAAACACAAGGATGTCATCTCAAGCAGGTGAAGTCCATGAGCCACTGGATGGGATTGCCCTGCGGCAGATTCATCGCATGCCTGCGCTTTCCTTATGCCCTCCCTCGACATCTGCTCTGGCTGCTGGGCAAGGGCTGTCTGCCCAGGACGGCTGTTTTCCCTTCTTGCAGCCTGCTGCTCTGTTTTGACATTCCTGCCGAGTGAATCACCTCAGCCAGCTTTGCCTTACGGAATTAGCCATGGAAAGGGCACAAGATGAAGGGACCCAAAGTGCTCAGCCCATCAGGGGAGATCCCCTCTGAGCTACATGAGTCCCATGCTTTGGGGAGACCCGAGCATATTTACATCCCAGCTGCACATGGAGGCTGCAGGGAGTTAATTGCCTGCTAATGATACTCTAGAATATGCTGCACACATTTGTCACAGGGCTCCTGACTTGCTCTGGCCCTTTCTTCCCACTTCAGGAGGAAGGCAGCCTCAGTTTTGCAATGGAATATCATGAGCAGCAATGATTAAAGGCAGATTTGGGGGGGGGAACGTCAACAAAAAAAACTGCACATGGAGGCTGCAGGGAGTTAATTGCCTGCTAATGATACTCTAGAATATGCTGCACACATTTGTCACAGGGCTCCTGACTTGCTCTGGCCCTTTCTTCCCACTTCAGGAGGAAGGCAGCCTCAGTTTTGCAATGGAATATCATGAGCAGCAATGATTAAAGGCAGATTTGGGGGGGGGAACGTCAACAAAAAAAACCCCAAACCCCAATGATTAAAGGCAGATTTGGGGGGGGAACGGCAACAAAAAAAAACCCAAACCCACCAAATTAAGTACGATTTGCAGAGTTTCTCATCTGGCGTCATTCCATGCCATTTCATTGTGAAGCTTGATGACACTTGAAAAAGTCTTCAATGAAAACTTTCTGGCATCGCCACAGCTCCCCATTCCTGTAGCTCTGGGCCGTGGGACACCGAGCCTACAGGGAACCCTGAGCTCAACTAAGCTCACAGGGACAGAAAAATAGAAAATTTTGTGTCTTTGTGCTCAGAACCGCTGCCTGCTAACAGCAAGGAAGCTGGTTTTAATTTTAGAGGTGCAAATTAAACCATATGGGAACAAATTGTGAATAAAAACTAACCACAAAGGTGAAACTCCTGAAAATTAAAGCATAGGAAAGGCAAGGCAAGGCAAAGCAGGCTGTGCTGCATGGGAAGAGGCTACCCAGAGCCTTTGCTGCAAGAGCCCCTGGAGCCTGCCCCCCAGGGAGGTCCCTGAGGGTGCTTGCTTGAGGGCTGTCTGGCTCATCAGGTTCCCCAGTGGCTTAATTGCACTGCATCTTGGATTTTCCTCCTTCCTCCCACTCTTTCTCACAAAGCGAGTCCCTCAGGGCACATAAGGGGTCAGGAGGAGAGGCACACTGCCTTGGCAAGCCCTCGGGGAGCCCTGTGGAGCAGAAGTGGACCAGTGAATCTCTGGACTTTATCTTTCCAGGTGCAGCAGCCATGTCTAGTCAAGGGCTGGCTGAGACCATCATCTCAAAATCACACTGGAAATGTAAAGGTGCTGCAAGACATAGACCTTGACCAGAGCTCAGCTGTCTCCTCCACCTGTTGGTGGTGTCCGGGCGGGCAGAGCCAGGAGCAGTAGGAGCTGCTGGAGGGGCTGTGCACACTCCCAGCAGGAAGAGAGGCCCAAGGCATCTTTTTTGGAGGGGCTGTGCACACTCCCAGCAGGGAGAGAGGCCCAAGGCATGCTTTTTCCCCCCCATCCCAAGCTTGGAGGGAAGGTGGGCTGGGGTGTTCCCCTGTAGGGTCACACCATCCCCACTGTCACTGTCCTTGACTCAGACCCCTCAGGACCTCCCTTGGGAGAGTGCTGGGGATGCTGGGCTCACTGCTGGTCTACCCATGCTGGGTAATTGGGCTACTGGCCCAGAGGCCAGGGCCAAAGGGGAGATGAAAGGGGCCAGATTTGTCCTTACCAACTTCATTGAGCACATGGGAGGCTTGGGGGCTGCTGGCAAGACAGATGTCTTGGGGTGTGCTGAGAGGTGCTGGGCTCCAGTATGAAGGGAGGATCACCTACACCACTTAGCATTGGGGGCTCCGCTTCAACCTTAAAATCTTAAAATCTAAGAAAAGCATGTTTTCCTTCAGTTTCTGTTGGAGGTGGGCTCAAACTGAAACTCTGGGTGCACACTCCATCTCAAATTTGATATAAAATGCAAATATGGGGGTCCCAGGCTTCACCATTAGCTGGGGCTGCAGCAGCATCCCAGGCTCAGGCATCAGGGATGCTGGAAGTGCCTGGAGCCAGAGCTGGAGAGCTGCTTGTATCTTGGGTCTCTTTACTTAATTTATTCTTAATGAGAGCTGGAGTTGCCTGTGTACGTAAATCACTCTGATTATTGTAGTTTTACTACAGCACCATCTGTTTTCATGGGATTTTGTGGCCATGAAGATAGTTGTTGCCACAAGTGTGTGTGTGTGTGTGTGTGTGTGTGTGTATGGGTCAGGTATCCTCAGCTCTCCTCGGGCAGCAACTACTGCTGTAAATGATATAATAATCCAAGAAACTCCAAATTTGGAGGCAGTGTACTTCCACAGGTGAGCAGAGCAGGTGACAGACATGATTTGTTTCAAGACAGTGACTGGAATATTTGTTAAAAGGAGTATCTGTTCCCAGACACCCCTTGCACATAATGAAACCACCTTCTGTGGCAACTATAGCTTGATGCTGGGATGCTGGGAATTTTTCTGCCCTGAAAGCTTTCTATTTTAATGCTTTTTAAAGTTACTGGCATAAAAGAAGGGATGGATATTCATTCCTCCAGTATAGACAGTTTTTTCATTTTGTTCTAGCCTAGGCGAAGAGGTATCTCTTTCTGAAATGGGCATTTGTAACAGGCAAAAACTCAGGGCTTAGAGCATCCTAAGCAAAGCAGGTCAGCATCAGCCCCGGTGAGATGAGCAAGCCTTGGACTCCAGAGATGAAGCATAAAGACATACTGTTGGAGACAAGTTCAGGAGGAGTGAAGGAGTAAATTTGTTAAGGGAGAAAGGTTTTGTATATCCAACACAAATAACATTTCAAACCTGCAATAACATATAGCTTTAAATTGAGCAGAGTGTTCAAGCTGCTAATATATCTCATTGTCATGTTTCTGCTAGGTTTGCTTTGTGCTGAAGTGATGCTGTCAGAGAGCCTAGCCAAAACCTTCAGGTTTATAAAACAAAAGGGCCTTTTAAATTTATTTTCTTTTCATTATTTCAATAAAATAGAATGTTCATTGCTTGTTTATTCCCTGGCTAGTCTTAGGAAGAGAAACAAAGCAGGGCTCTCTGACGCAGGAGGAGCAGAGAGCATCAATGACAACTGCATGTCCTTGTCACAGTCAAGCAGGACGTGAAGCATGAGCCCACTGCTCTGAGTCCTGGAATGTGCTTGGACAAAAGCACACCCAGGTCTGAAGGGCAGCTCAGGTGACAACAGAGGAAAAGAGTTAAGGGGCTTTCATCCCCTCCATGGCTTTAGCAGGAGGTCTCAGTGTTTGATAATATTCTACATATCTCAAAGTACAACTGCCCTGTTGAAGAAGTTCAGGGTTATTTTTAGGCATTTGGGATTGGTTTTTTTTGTACCCAAAGGCTGTCTACAGGACTACAAACAGAAGGCCAGCTGGAAACCTTGAGTTTTAAGTTTGCTTTGGACAGTCAGTGCTTCCTGGAGAGCTGGGGAGGGTTTGCCCCAGCCCCTTGCCCCCCAGCAGGGTCATGGCACCAGCAGCAGGGGAGCAGGGGTGTTGGCTGTGCAGGCACCCAGCATTGCAGGGACTTGGCCCCAGGTTTGGAGGAGGAGCCTTGGAACACTGTACCCCACATACCTGGATGGCAGCCCCACCAGATGGGTTATGCTTTGAGATGGTGAGCTGCTGCTTCCCCTGCTCTCTGAAAGGACCAGGACAGAAACATCCTGACCTGATCTTCAGTGGGGGTTTGCTGTTTTCTTTATGCCCCACTCTAGCACTGTGCTGGAAGCTCAGTGGCTGGCGTGGGGGCTGGCATGTATCCACCAGGTCATGCATGCAACCTGCCATGCCCCATGTCAGGGTGGGGGGGACAGAGAGCTGTGTTTCTCATCTGCACATCTCACACATCTGCATACTTATTTACAGCCTTTTGGAGGGATTCCAAAGATTTTTGTACTGATGTTCAAAGTCCATGAATTGGGGCTTGACCTCAAAAAAGCCAGGTGCTACCTCTGGCAACACTTGTGAGCTCAGTGCAGAAATCACTGGATGAAGCCTTACAGCAGAGTTGTGAGGAGATAAAACTGGGTTATGGTGATGGTCTCTTCTGCCCTGAACATGGGTGAGTCAGCAAGGGAGAGGGACAGAACCTACATTGGTAAAACCAGAGATTGGGGGAGGCTGCGACTCCCTGCAAGGTAGAAACAAAGCTGTCCCTAAAGCTCCTTGTGAGGACCCTCCATCAGTTTTGGCATCCAGATGTGGATTCACAGAGGACATCAGAGATGCAGCATGGCCCTCCTTCACAGTCCTCCTTGGCTGAGCTCGGAGATGTGCTTTGCCTGTCCTGCTTGGCCAGCCCAGGGCATGCAAGGAGACGGGTGGGATGGAGGAACTCCAAAAGTCCATTGCAGTGGCCTCACTTTTACAGCCAATTAATAATGAATCACATTTGAGCAGACTGCAAACCAAAGGTTAAAGCTTTGCCAGAGGAGGAAAACCCAGTGGGAGCAGGTGTCAGAAGAGCTGACTCCAGGTAGTCTCAACTATGCAGGCCCACAAACAGATGGTACAGAGAAACAGAGGCTCTGAATTAATGAATTTTGGGTTTATTTTAATCAACAGACAAAAAGCACTATGGAAAATTGACCCAAGGTGCATACCCATAATTGTGATTTTCTCCCATGTGTTTCTGCAGGGCTGCACTAGGCCATGACCTACAGTGAGATGTGGGTTCCAGCTCTATATTTATCACACAGGGAGATGAGCCCTGTGCTGCCTGTGCATTATGCCTTCTGCTTTGTGGTTACTACCTGCCAACGACAAGCAGGATGTTTGTTATAAAATAGAGCCATTTTTAGAGCAGGAGGTTGACTGCTGGCCACCTCCCAGTTATCTCTGGAGAGACAGGCAGACGAACACTGAACTCTTCCTTGACATCCTATGCAGGCGGTGGGAAGGCAAAAAAGACTTTTCACCTTTAAATTTTTCCATGAAGTGTGCCCAGGTGACTCGCAGCAGTAAAAGCTATTCCCAGCATGGGCCGGGTAAGGACAGTGCAGGCACAGCTCCCCAGCAGCCCATAGCTGGCATAGCTTGGCCATGTGGGGAGCATGCTGCTCCAGCCCCAGCTCCTGCAGTGGGCATACCGCCCTGCGCTCCTCCTCACAGAGTCTGTTTTGTCTACAGGCTAATATTTTCCATTCAGTGCATCCAAAAAAAATACAGCCCAGCTGGGCTGGAGAGTCCTCTGAACCCTGACACCCTGGGGCTGCAAATATCCCCTCCTCTAGAGGCAAAGACCTGCAGCCAGGGCTCTGCAATCCCCACCACCCTGAGAAGCAGATCCCACAGCTGGTGATGGCTTTTTTGCCTCCGGACCCCCCTAACACTGGTTCCTCTGGGTGGCTGGATGCTGGGAGAAAAGAACTGTGCTTTGCCCATCTCCAGGCTCACAGCTGAGATCTGGGGTGACGTGATGCCCCAGCCAGCTGTGGAGCTGCCAGGCCTATACAACAGCAACTGGGAAAGACAGCAAAGGATGCAGGCACCATCTATCCCATGTGTTAGAGCACAAACCATCTGACTGTGGTCTTGTGCCTCTTTTTAAAATGGCTGGTGGAAAGGGAAGCCATAATCTGAGGCTGGCTCCAGGCTCTTCTGCCTCCTCAGGGCTGTATCTCATGGTGCGTTTTCAAAAAGCATGGTTTTACACACAGGAAGGTTTCCCAACAGGCTCTTCCCCATTGTCAGGCAGTAGGAATGGCTCCAGGTGCCAGAAAAAACCAAGGGTGGCAGTGATGCCCTTGCTGAGCAGGAAGGCTGCAGGTGTGTGGCTGCATAGCACAGTGAGCAGTTTAACAAGCTACCCATCCCTGACACCGAGCTCAGGACCAGTCCCCCCAAAAGTGATGGGGAGTGGGGGGAAACCCTGGATGCATGGTGCAGACCCCCACTGCACATCTGCCTTGGCTATCACACAGCAGGCCCAGGGATGCTGCATGAGGCTGTCATGCTTGTGCCGACCCAGAAGCAGCTTGCCCCAGCACCAGGGTGTTTGGCTTGGCAGGGCTGGTCGCCAGCCAAAGGAAAAGGCTGTGAAACTCATGGCCCCACAATGTTCTGAGAAGAAGAATGGAGGGAAGAAAAATGAATGTGAGCCAGTGAAACAAACACTACAGTGGGGAGGGATGTTTGTACAAATAAAACTAATTGCCTGGCCTGGCAGTGGCTCTGGTTTTGCTGTTTATATCTTTTCTTTCCAGGTTCTGCTTCTCCCAGATGGCAGGTGCAGCACAGCTTCCTGCAAAAAGCCACAAAGCAGACCAGCAGCAATGGGAAAACTTCCCCAAATGCCTCTCCCATGCCTCTGGAAGAGTTGCATAGCGTGACCTTGACATGGGCAGCAAAGAGAGGAACCTTGCAGCAAGCTGGGAACCTGGCAAGCACAGCACCCGCTCCTCTCCGAAGGCTCATGGAGAAATTCCAGCCCTGATTCTGTGCAGGACATGAGGGATCCTGATTACTAACACACCTTGCATAATTGTGACTGGGAAGTTGTGCTGTCACATGAGGGAAAACACAGCAAAACAGAGATGGAGGCAGAAAATAAGGAGCTGCGATTATTTTCTCGGCTAACTGTAGAAGTGATTTGCAAATTCGTTAGGAAGGCCGGCAGTGCTTAATGTGTGCCTTAATGATCTGGAAAAGAGGTGAGCAGTGAGGTGGCAAATCTGCAGATGGCCCCAAATTGTCGCAGTTGCTCGGGATGAGACTGCAAAGAGTATTTTTATGGCAAGTCCCTGCCCAGGAACCCATTCAAGACTCACTGCTGGCACCCTTTGTAATCTATCTACAGCACACAAGGCAGCAGGGCTTCAACTGCTGCATCTTTCAGATGGGTCCCAAAATAAAGTGTGTGAAAGCAAATTTTGGAGTTCCTCACCAGTCAGAGAGTACACACCCTGGGGTGCAGTGCAAGTGGACTAACAGGCACGCAGGGCTGCTGTGCCGGCAAATGGGGAGCCAGGGAGAAAGAGTTGCAAAAGATTTCTCTGAGGCACAGCCTCTCAGCTGAGGGCTGAACAACGGGAGCTCCCACACCTTTATCTTCTTGACTTTTGCAAGGCAAGGCAAGGCAAGGTAAGGCAAGGCCAGGCAAAGGAAAGGCAAAAGAAAGGC